>NC_088234.1:29943218-30150718 GCF_036934945.1 Oncorhynchus masou masou | reverse complement strand
AGACGATACGAGTCCTTTTCATTTTCCCTGGCAAGAGACGACACCTGGCAACCAACAAAGAGACACTTGTTAAGGACATGCCACAGCCAACAGTCATTTACACAAACACAAATAAACACCTCAACTTTATTTTACTTAAAAAAAAAAAAAAAAATTTGAGTAGGGACAGACGCAATAACATTGACACATTACAATTTACTGGTAAGATGCATTGCACCATAACACGTTAGCTTGCGCTACTTTACAGTACCCGTCTCTAGATAGACGGCAACGTTCATCTCAACTCAAACTTACTCTTGGAATGATCTACAGTCAAATAAAGTACATTTCTAAGAGCGCTCGCTTACATTCCGATACAGGAGTTAGTCAATGTCAAGACATTACGACCCTATGAATCAAAGTCATATATTTTCTGTATTGAGCAGAGCAACTGCTTTCAGCAATGCATAGCATGCACAATATGTTTCAATAGATGATTAAGTCTCAAGGCCTGGTTCATCCCTTTACAGTGGTGGATGTGAAAGTTTGAGCTCTTTACTTACGTTGTGGCTGGTAAGCATCTCCTCTATCATGCTTTCATGTTTTGGAGAGTAGTAACCGTGGTGACTGGGAGTGTAGGACCTGTCCAAACTGAGGAGAGGAGGAAAAGGTGACGTCGGTAGCCATGGAAACATCACACACAGCTAAAACAGTGTTCACCACCCAATATGGTGCAAGTCTGTCCATGAGACATGGCACAAGTGAACTAGTGTAAAATCAAGGACAAATGGAAGGCCAGAGTCGGAGTAGCGCGACAAAAACTCCTTCAAATCTACTACAGTAGTTCTACAACGGATGTGGACCAACTCAATCATAGAGAAACAATAGCATTTATATCAACATACCTTTGCATTCGACTAGGTACAGTAAGCATGGTAAGGAGGAAGAGAAATTAGTTGACATTCATCAGAGACTTCACAAACATTTGTGCATTCACCACAAATGAGATCATTAGATCATCTCACAGACACACACACACACACACACACACACACACACACACACACACCCGTCTCCTTCATCCGGTGTGTAGACTCTACCTGTCAGAGCGTCCCCCCTCCAGACTGAAGCGCAGGTAGTTCATCCCATCCATGTACTGTCCAGGCAAGGAGTCATCTCCCAATTCCCTCAGGTCCTCTGCCCTCAAGTACTCCCCTCCGTCCCCTGTCATCGTGTCGTCACCTGGAGGGGAGAGGGAGGCAGGTGAGATACATGGACGAGAATACGGGTATTTCTCGGGGAGAAGGGGACATTGTGATGTGACGCGACTACAGTTAGCAAGCATACATACACGCAGGGGCCAGCCCTTACCTAGGTTGTGTGTGTGTCAACGTGAGGCTTACTGACACACACACACACACACACATCAGATACTTACAGTTACTGAAGCACTACAGATGAGCTGAGAGACACAGCTCATCTCTGCCTGGTCTCCACCACGTCATAAAGCTCTACTGCTGCTATTACCACTACTGGACAGCAGGGGGCAGAGTCACTAATACCCTTTCGCCCACGACAGAGCTGAACCAAACTGAGTCGAGCTGTACTGTGCTGGCCTGGTTACGCATCCACCTTACGAACCCAACTGGAATGGACAGTGTGAAAGAAAACTATCTCAACCAGTACAGTACAGTTCGGGTTGGCACCATTGTGTGAAAAGTGCACAAGGGGAGCAGGTAGCATACTGTAGGATGTGCTGGAAGAACAAGTGAGAAACATACTGTAGGCTGATAGAGATGTTCCTGTGTCAATAGCATAACCACTGCCTGGAGAATGAAAAGTTAGAAACAAAAGAAAAGGAAGAACAGGTACAATATAATCACATTATCACGACAATTAGTAATGTGCACAGTAGCACCACAACTGCAAGAGTAAAGTAAGCTATAAGATGCGGGTTGAGAAGGAATACTCACAAAGCAATGTCATTCACAACACATCCAATAGCAATAAATGTCGGTTAGAACAGCCACACCGTCTGCACAACCAAACCCAATCCTCTTCTGACAGCTTCCAAAACACAACTATTGACAGGGTGTGTCCTTTTTCCACCCAAATCACTGCCCACCACTCCACCCTTATGATCCAAGTTTCCTTCGAGAAGTAAAGTGAATTCACTGCGCAACTGCAAGAGCCAGGAAAAAGAAAAATCGTCCATATCCGTAATGCACTGCCACGTCAATGAGGTGACCGTTCACATAAACACAGATTGGCCCTAAAATGCACAAACTTTATGAGCCACGACAGAGGGCCTGGAAGAGTGGAACTAACTGCCTTTAACAAGTATTCCCACTAACACTAATAAATATTAACCATACAGAATGAATCAGCAAAGCATTGGCAATGTGTTTTAAAGGAGGCTTAAGTTAAGTTAGCCCTTAAGCAGCACTTCAAAAGTAGCTTACACATTCTTACATATTCAGGCTTTCCCGGCTCCGGCATGTGATAGGACAGCATTTCTGAGTGGGGATTTAAAATCCGCTTTGAACTGACAACACTCAGGGTGAAACTATCTTCCAGAGTTCTGTACAGACAAGCTTTTGCTGCTTTAATTGGTGTCTTTTCGCTGGAAGTTGAATGGCACTCTCTAGTCCCAGGGGCAACAGTCCTCAGAACATGTGATTCTGAATATGCTATTAAAAATGCTTTTAAAATCCACCCTTTCCCCTTAGCTGATATTTTAAGAAGCGTGACAAAACAAAAACATTCTCGGCATTGACATTAAAAGAGGGCACAGCCACCACTCGTGTCAACATAAAGGTTTGTTGACAGCACAAATGCTTTCAGCAATGATAACCAGTATTCCACATTTCGAGAAGTGGGCCTAAATGTGCATGTCACGAGTTTGGTTTCACCACACTATGTTTGAATCCAAACCCTATCAGTAGGTGAGTTTAGTGCAGGTTCAAGTATGTCCTCTCAACCACTCATCCATGACAGGTCGTTTTACACAACCCTCGCAGAGGAATCTCACGCCATGCGAATTGCCACGACCACAACACACTGTCACACCCTCTTCAAATAGTAAGCGCCACGGCGACCTTCGCACGGTGTACCTTCTAAATCCATGGAGTCATCGGACAGAACATCATCCTCACTCTCTTTCAGCACTGTGGGTACAGTATGTAGGCCTATACAGTACACAGTACAGTGAGAAAACTAGCCTACTACAACACACACTAGACTCTCCCCGAAAAAAGGGTTACAAAAGGGTTCTTTGGCTGTCCCCATACGAGAACCCTTTCTGGTTCCAGGTAAAACCCTTTTTGGTTCCAGGCAGAACCCTTTTGGGTTCCATGTAGAAACCTCTGCGGAAACCAAAAATTATTCTTCAAAGGGTTCTCCTATGGGGACAGCCAAAGAACCCTTTTAGGTTCTATACAACATTTTTTTAGTGTAGGATTGGGCAATAGGGAAAAGGGAGGGATTTGGGGAAGGCTTACTAAGATAGCCTATTAGTCAATCAGTGTCTACAGAAAACTGGGGCAGGATTTTAACATGAAGTCGGGTTAGCTGAAGTTCTTGTAGGGCAAACATAAATGGACTGAGGTTCAGAATGACCGTCTCTATACATGGTTGTGGTCATATACAGTAGCCTACTGACTGGATCAAGTGGCAAACTCACCCTCCTCATCAGAGACATCTAGGACTTCAGTCATAGTCTCAGGGACGTTCAACTTGTGTTTCTCTGTCACCGTCTAAACAACATGAACAAAATAAGATCATTCCAACTTTATAGGCGAAATCATGTGTGAATTGTTTATTTTAGGGATAGTGGTGTAAGATAGTTCTGTGATAGTTGTGTGACTCACGGTTGTCGAGGTAATGATCTCCTCGGTGACAACCTTGAGTGTGTCCACCACCGAGATGTAGCCAAGTCGCCGGGCGATGGCCAGAGCTGTGTTACCATTCTAGAGGATGGGAGAAAGACATAGGTGTGTGTGTGTGTTAGTGCCTGTGTGCATGTGTGCTTGTGCGTGTGTGTGTGTGTGTGTGTGTGTGTGTGTGTGTGTGTGTGTGTGTTCAGAAGCTAGTCCACACACCGCAGTGATGTTGTTGGGCTTAGCTCCATTCTGCAGCAGTAGATTGATGATGTGTGTGTTTCCTTGCTGTGCTGCTTGGTGGAGGGGAGTGTATCCATTCTGAGAAGAGAATGTCAAACAGAGTAATGACTGTCTGGCAAGGCCTGAACATTTTAGAAATTATGTATGAACCCTTACGATAGCATTTCATCTTTTCTGTCAAAGAAAATAATGCATTATTGAACATTCATAACACAGTTAAAGTGGAAACTTTGGGAATTTACGTACGAGGTCCTTTATCTACTTCCCCAGTCAGATGAACTCGTGGGTACCATTGTTATGTCTCTGTTTTCCAGTATGAAGGAAGTTAGAGGTAGTTTTGCGAGCCAATGCTAACTAGAGTTAGCATAATGACTGGAAGTCTATGGTATCTACTAGCATGCTAGCAGTTACCATTGACTTCCAATCATTGCACTAGTGCTAGTTAGCAACTTCCTTCAAACTGCACACAGAGACATAGAAATCTGATGGGGGGGAAGTATACTGTAGAAAGGGCCTCATTTTCAAAATCCAGAAGTATCTCTTTTAAAAAAGGTGCTATCTGGAACCTAAAATAGTTTTCCCCACAGAGGGTTCTACATGGAACTCAAAAAGGTTTCTACTTGAAACCAAAACGGGTTCTCCTATTGGGACAGTCGAAGAACCCTTTTTGAAACCCTTTTTTGTCTAAGAGTGTACTGTGGTAGTTTTGTGCATGGTGTGTTACCTTGGTTTTGGCATTGACACTAGCACCATTCTGTAAGAGGAAGTTGACCATCTTGGCATTGCCATAGTGACACGCTACGATCAGAGGAGTGTAACCCAACTGGAACGATAATGGTAAATCATAGTATTAAAACATCTACTACGAACATCATGAAAAGAGACACAGATATTCATTGGCATATCGAAGTACAGTATATGAGAGACATACTGTATATTATCAGTATTCCAGTACAATGGTCAGTCAATGCTCAAATGAAATTAATATACGCCATACCTTAGTTTGCTGGTCCAGGTTGGCTCCATGTTTAGCCAGTATCTCACCCACAGCCACCTTGTCCTCTTGGGCAGCCAGATGGAGTGGGGTGAGGCCACTCTGAAGGAACACAAACAACAATATGTTTGTTACTCACCATCTCTCTCCATGAATGAATCAGCCTACTGTGTACCTATGGACAGTAGTTTCACCTGGGCAGGTCATGTGGTTTCCCCTAAATATTAAAGGAGGTTTTTGAGTGACATGCGACTTCTACAGGACAGGAAATAATGTGTTGACAGGGGGACTGGGTATTTGGGGTCTTCTCATGCAGACTGCATGTTCTTGCACCCCGGAGACAAGGCAGACAAGGTCATGGAAAACAGTGATATATCTTCAACCACGTCAATTCGACGTCTATTCCACATTGGTTCAACGTCATTCCATTGAAATGAAATGGAAACAACGTTGATTCAACCAGTGCGTGTCCAGTGGGAGGTCTGTCTGGGGTTGACTGATGGAGCTGGGTGAAGAATGAGTGGTTTGTAAAAAGTTTAAAGGAGCAATATATCTGGGTTTCTGCTTGGCTGGAGACGAAGCCCTGTGGCCTTGCTTGCCTGCTCTAAATTTAAAAGACAAAGTGTGTGTGTGTGTGTGTGGGTGGGTGGGGGACTGTAAAGTGTGTGTGTGCGCACGCATGTGTGTACATGCAATTGTGTGCATGAACTGTATTCATATGCGTATGTATTTATAGTATGTGCATGCCTACACTCTTAGAAAAAAAGGTGCTATCTAGAATCCATAGGAGAACCGTTTTGGTTCCAGGTAGAACCCTTTTGGTTCCAAGTAGAACTGTTTTGGCTTCCATGTAGAACCCTCTCCACAGGGGGTTCTATATGGAACCCAAAAGGGTTCTACCTGGAAACAAAAAGGGTTGGACCTGGAACTAAAAAGGGAGGAGTTTTTGAGTGACAGGCGAGGTTATCCTATGTGGACAGCCGAAGAACCCTTTTTTCTAAGAGTGTACGAGTCCATCATATGTGAAAAAAGACACTTATGACTCTAATCCAGTCATTTGTCATACGCTTAGGATCTGGAAACAGATTAGGTATTTTCTTAACATACCCACTGTTTACATAGACAGCCCAATTTGTCTGAATCATGCTTTCCACCCCGCATTGGATGATGTGGTGTTTTCACAGTGGAGGGAGAAGGGGCTCACAACAATTGATCATTTATACATAGATGGTCAGTTAGCTTCATTTCAACAATTACAGGGAAAATTCAACATGCCAACAACACATTTTTTCAGATACCTCCAAATCAGGACTTTCTTAAGGACACATATCCCACAGTATGGCATTAAGCCAAATAGTCCTACATTAGATAGCTTGATCCTTGTCAAACCCCATTCAAAAGGGTTGGTCTCTAGACTGTATGATGTGCTACAGGCCCACATAGAGGTATCCACAGACACCATTAAAAGGGCTTGGGAACAAGAACTTGGTTCAGAAATCTCAGATGAGGACTGGGTAGAAGCTCTCAGGAATATAAACCACAGTTCGGTGAATGCCAGACACAACCCTGTACAGTTTAATGTGATACACAAATTACATTACTTAAAAGTAAAACTGCATAAAATATTTCCGGACACCTCACCACTGTGAGAGGTGCAAGCAGGATGAGGGGACGTTGACCCACTTATTCTGGACATGTCCTAAGTTACATGCTTAGTGGGCTCTCATTTTTGATGACTTATCTAAAGCCTTTGATAGAGTTCTAGCCCCAGACCCATTGATCGCTCTGTTTGGTACAGTTGATGGGAATAACCAGGAAGGGAAATCTGTCTCTCTTTGTACTCTATTAGCCAAAAGGCTCATATTGCAATTTTGGAAATTGGAGACTGTACCTACCTTTGAAATATGGTTACGGGATTTCGGGAATGTAATACATGTGGAAAAGATTCGATACAATACCTCCAATAGAAGTCCATTGTTTTACAAAATATGGCAGCCGATACTGGATAAATGGTCCCGCTTCATAACTGGGTTGACAATCTGCTGCTACTCTGTGCTGTACTCCACTCAATGTGTATTTTTGGCTTAACGACACTGCTTGTAATGACTATATGCTGTCTTCTTCTTCTTATGTACCACCTAATAGGATTTTGTTTTATTTTGTGTATGTGTGAGTTAAGTTTTGTTTTGTCCTCTAAATTGGCCATCCCATCCAACAGTACAATGAATGTCATTGTTTGTATTGCTGTATTTTTTATTTGATTTTTTATTGGAAAATAATATAAACATATTATTAAAAAAATAAATTTGAAAAAAGTGTACTGTATACTGTAAGTGTGTGTAGGGGAGGGGCATGCATGCCCGCAGGCAGGGACCATTAAGTACGACTGTGTCTGACAGGCAGGGCCTTCGGTGTGACACGCAGACATCCATGGTCGTCGCGGCGGTTTTTCAACCTCCCACCTCCCTCTCTCTGCCTCGGCCCTAAACAGCTCAGGGCACAAGCAGTCTCACACTCTTCCTAAAATAGCCGTGAAACTACACTCTCCCCTTCTCTCAAATTCATTCCTGTTGCATTCATACATGCCACGCTACAGCTCTGAAATCAGAACCGAAGGCTGGATACTAACTGGAGAGCTGTGTGTGTAACTCCTATTTCCTTCCAAAATGTCACAAAGATATCGATGAATCCAATATAGTCCAAGCTAACGACACCTGATAGGATTAAGCCTTTACTAGGCGCGTGTACCTCTATTCACAGGGGTACTTTAAAAGGGAGACTTGAAAGGAATGAGAGCACATGACAGAGTGGAATGAAAGACTGACATCAGAGGCCCTGTTCATTTTGAAGCCCTCAGAAAAGTGTCTGTGACTGGAGTACGAAGGCCTATGTACAATTTTAACGTCTTAGTTTTAAAGTGTGGGTCGTTGAGGAGTGGGTTCAGGCCTGCGGCCGCGTGAGATACGCAGTTTAAAACCGAGAGGGATGGGAAGAGGTAGGCCTACCTTGGTGGGGACGTTGACTTGAGTCCCCTTCTCCATGAGCAGGGCAGCCATGTCAGCGTGTCCCTCCTGTGAGGCCAGGTGTAGGGGGGTGACCCCCTGCTTGGTCAGGATGTTGGTCTCGGCCCCATACTGCAGCAGCACCACCGCTATGTCCATCTGGTTCTTCTTCGCCGCAATGTGGAGGGGAGTGTAGCCATTCTGGAGGAGAGGGAGGTCGAGAGTACATCAATTCAGTTGTACAGCTACCCCAAAAGATGTCCACGCACGCACACACACAGCTTCAAAATCACGTTGGACCGTCCACCCCAAGGTAGACCGACGTCTGTCTGTCTCCCACCTGTGAGGACAGCGAGGGGGGGGGGGGTCTGAGTGACGGGAGGTCTCACCTTGGCCGTGGCGTGGGGGGAGGCCCCTTTGTCCAAAAGCAGGAGCGCCACCTTCTGGTTATCGTAATGCGCAGCGACATGGAGAGGCGTGAGGCCATTCTGTATTGGATTAAACCAGGCTGGTTAGCAGAGCAAGCAGCTATTAATGCTAGCTAGTCAACACACGCACACATATGATGAGCTGTGTTACCGGGGTACTATTACAGCGTGTTATTGAGAATTAGACTTCTATTAAAGAGCAAGCAGCAGGAGGCTCACTGGGCGGGTCCTTATTCAAAAACAATGAGAAGAAAAATGATATATGTTATGTCTTTCTTAAAAGTAGAGGGAAAAACAGTAGTTAATCAAACGGAAAGTTGATTTGGTCAAACTATGCTCACCGGTAGTCTCGCTGACAACATAGCCTCAACACAGAAATACGAACAGACTTAAAAAATATATATTTGCCAGATAAAGCTTTGATATAGACTATTCTTTATCCCATAACAGTCCTTCAAGGTCAGTGAATTATCTGAATCGAAATCGTGGAAATATAACACACCTGGTGAGAAATGTACTTTTATTGTGTAGTTATATTGCCCCTCTATAACATGTAGAGCTATACTATGATTTAGGGTTTGAGTTATGGTAATGATGCTTACCTTCCCAGCAGAATCGGGAGGGGCTCTTTTCTGCAGGAGAAGTTTGGTCACATCCATGCTTCCGTACTTAGATGCCACATGCAGCGGAGTGAATCCTTTCTGTATGGAGACAACATACAGAAGACCATTTAATAATGATTGTTACAAGCACTAACTAGATCTTCAGAAATGCACAATGCTCATGAAATATATGAAAAAGCAATAATATCATAACAGCCTAATTTCCAAATGGGTCTAAAATGAATGTCCACATAAATGATGTATGTGAACCAAACGTAACGCAATTTAATAAGACGCACAATAAGAACCATTCTCTCTACACCTACACTGCTGATGCAATCGTAGTTAATACCCAAAATCCAATGTGCAGCGCAAAACATGCATCTCCCTCTTACAAGTCGTAACTAGTCCCAATGTAGCCACCAGGTGGTGCTCTTTAGCCTTTGTCACATTGACAGGAGGCCAGGGCTGTTGTGATAGGACAACGGTGCTCTCCCATGTCACATGACCACAGTGTTTACGACCCAGCCCATGAAGGGAGGGAATCCTTTGTCTGTGTAACTCTGGTACATTTCTGATGTAATGCACATCCGAGTAGAAACAATGTGTCGATGAGAAGAGAATAAGAGGCGCTAATGACGGTAATGTTTGAGGCTCTTGTGAAAAACAGGAGATAAAGATTACAATTGATAAAATGTGATCCAATCGATGAAATATACGTGATTGGGGACAGAGGCAGAGAGGGGCATGCCTAGGCTAGGACGATGTTCAATGAGCATCCGCTGTCCTCTTTGTCACGCTAACAGTGCCTCGCCCATTTCCCCCCACGAGACAAGGAGAAGAGGGGGAAGGGAGAGAGAGAGAGAGAGAAAGAAAGAAAGAGAGAAAGAAAGAGAGAGCACCTCCATCATGAGAGGTGGATTTTACTGCTTTTATTCAGAGCCCAGAGCATATGAATAAATTAGCACTGATGTGTTGTTGCGTCAATGCACATTGAATATCATTCAATGACAACATCAATGTCCTCTTGCAACATTTAGGAGAAGGGCCCAGATGTTCTCCAAATCATCCTTAACCCTTCATTGATTAAACCAAATTAAAGAAGTTCATACTGACAGTGGCCCCCATAGTGGGCGCCTGTGAAACATGCCATAGTGAATCAATAGATATTTTATATAAAATCCACAAGGAAAGAAGGGGGTATATTTCATCCGTAAAAAAAAAATCCCCACGAAAATAGCACCAAGATGTACAAGTGTGCTTTGTGCATGTGAGCATGTGTGTTTGAGCGTAGGCAGGTGCAATGTAGGCGTGTGTGAGGTGCTCTCCACCTACCTTGGTAGCCAGCGAGTGTGAGGCGCCCGCCTCCAGCAGCACTGAAGCCACGTCCACCTGTCCCTCCCTGGCTGAGATGTGCAAGGGTGTGTATCCGTTAGTCGTGGAGGCGTCAGGGTGGGCCATATGCTGCAGTAGCAGCTGAACTATCTCAGTCTTCCCCAGGCGAGACGCGATGTGGAGGGGAGTCTGGTCCTCCTGCAGGGGTAGAGACATGGAGGTTACAGTGGGCAGAGAATGAGTTTTATTAGAGACGGAGGTTATGGGTGATGTGACTTTGACAGTACATAAAATGAATGGGCAGAGTTCAAGTGCTGCAACGTTTAATTTTACAGCCCTGTTTAATTGTGTTTTTGTGGACGCAATTGGTACTTTTTGGATGGTTTCTTTGAAGAGTTCAACACGGATGATAACAGCCTAATACTGTATGGTAAATGGCGCCATTAAATGCGTTACCCTGGCTCTGGCGTCCACCAGGGCGCCGTTCCTCAGCAGGCAGCGAACCGCCTCCACCTGTCCTGCCCTGGCTGCCATGTGTAGGGCCGTCTCCCGCGCTGCACACAACACACACATACGAATCAGCAGAAACGCAGACAAACGCGCCAATGGCAGCGTGGAAAGACGCACATCGGCGACAGCGTAAAACAAACAGTGACCCCCGACCCCCCCCCCCGTCACTCACAATGTTGCAGACGTCAGGCGAGGCGCCGTTCTGTAGCAGCAGCAGGACAATGTTGAGGTGACCCATGAAGGCTGCAACGTGGATGGGAGTCAGGCCAGACTAAAGGGAGAAAGGAAGAGGGCGACGGAGAGAGATCAAATCAGGAAACATTTCATCTTTGCATACATTCTGCACTGTTTATGTGTTTGAAGGCAGGTCTGGTCAAAACATATAAGCTGATGAGACTAGTGTAGCCAAGTCTATGTATAAATGGGCAGATGTTATATTAAAGGTAGACTCAGCGATATGACGAAGATGCAGAAAGTAATAGCGCATAGTGGGGCAATTTCCACAACAACTAAGAGTGTTGAAGCACAAGGCTCAACTTCTCCGCTGTTCTGGTGCCCTGGCGACCGCGTTACAACAGGGCAAGGCGAACCCGTGCACATGCGCAGATACTGTGTGTGGCAGGCTGCTCGTGGCAACGCCATTTCGCCGAGTCTACCTTTAAGTCCACCGTATTGAAGGTTTAAGCGGTGTGGGGTTGCATTCCTGTGTATATTGCGGAGGCTAATTTGTGCATTATCTAATAGTACACGTGTATTAGGATGTAACTGTTTACATTTTGAAGGCAAGTGTCCTACCTCTGTGATGGCCTGGATGAAAGCTCCATACTTGACCAGCAGCTCCATCACCTTCACTCTATTCTTCTTACAGGCAATGTGCAGCGGGGTGAAGCCATTCTGACAGACACACACCCCAGACACAGAATGAATGAAACACACCTACAGTACAGGTGGCATATACATGTAGTGACATTGTTGACATGTTTGAGACAGATAGGAGAGGCCATCTTCTTTTCACTCAAAACTTTGTTTCACCAAGTTCTGTCTCTGAGACAGAATCGGCAAAACAGCCACCACACATACAACACATGACCAAAAGTATGTGGACACCTGCTCATCTAATAACTCATTCCAAATACATGGGCATTAATATGGAGTTTCTTCTATAAAAGTCTCCACTCTTTCTGGGAAGGCTTTCTACTAGATGTTGGAACATTGTTGAGGGGACCTGCTTCCATTCAGCCACAAGACACATTAGTGAGGTTGGGCACAGATGTTGGATAATTAGGCCTGGCTCACAGATGGCGTTACAATTCAATCCCAAAGGTGTTCGATGGGGTTGAGGTAAGGGCTCTGTGCAGACCAGTCAAGTTCTTCCACACCGATCTCGGCAAACCATTTCTGTATGGACCTCGCTTTGTGCACAGGGCATTGTCATGCTGAAACAGGAAAGGGCCTTCCCTAAACTGTTGCCACAAAGCTGAAGCACAGAATGGTGTAGAATGTGATTGTATGCTGTAGCATTAAGATTTCACTTCACAGGAACTAAAGGGCCTAGCCTGAACCATGAACAACAACCTCAGACCATTATTCCTACTACGTCAAACCTTTCAGTTGGCGCTATGCATTGGAGCAGGTAGCGTTCTCCTGGCATCCACCAAACCCAGATGTATCTGTCGGGCTGCCAGATGGTAAAGTGTGTTTCATCACTCCAGATAACGCATTTCCACTGATGCAGACTCCAATGGCGGCGAGCTTTACACCACTCCAGCCGACGCTTGACATCGATCATGGTTATCTTAGACTTATGTGCGGCTGCTCGGCCATGGAAACCCCATTTCATGATGCTCCCGACGAACAGTTCTTGTGCTCACGCTGCATCCAGAGTCAGTTTGGAACTCGGTAGTGAGTGTTGCAACCGAGGACAGGCGGTTTTTATCTGCCGTTAGTTCGTAGCCTAAGCTACGGCCTAAGCTAGGGCCTAACTGTACCACTTCAGCACTCTGCGTTTCCATTCTGTGAGCTTGTGTGGCCTACCACTTCGCGGCGGAGCTGTTGTTGCTCCTAGACGTTCCCTCTTAACATTAACAGCACTTACAGCTGACCGGGGCAGCTCTAGCAGGACACAAATTTGATGAACTGACTTGTTGGAAAGGTGGCATCCTATGAAGGTGCCATCTTGAAAGTCACTGAGCTCTTCAGTAAAAGCCATTCTACTGGCATTCCATTCTACTGGCAATGTTTGTCTATAGAGATTGCATGGCTGCGTGTTCGATTTTATATACCTGTCAGATAGCCGAATCCACTCATTTGAAGGGGTGTCCACATACTGTTGTATACATAGCTTATAGAGGCCGAGAGTATTGGAAGTCATTGTATTAGCGGTAATAGGAGTGTGAGTATTACCAGTGCTCTAGCGTTGGGGTTTGCCCTCTTGTCCAGCAGCAGCTTGGTGACTCTGTAGTGACCGCAGTGGGCGGCGACGTGCAGCGCCGTCAGGTAGTCCAGTGTGACATCATCAACAGGCGCCTTGTGCTGCAGCAGGTGCTTGACGCACTCAACATGGTCGCCTTGAGCTGACATGTGGAGAGGAGACAGACCATTCTACAGAGAGAGAGAAAGAGAGATAGAGACGATGGTCAGAGAGAGGGTGTGTGTTAGTGATACATGGGTCAGCTGTTTGTTCACCCGCACCCGCCCACAATTGCTAATAACCCATCCACAACCAAACTTTTAGGGACCGGGGAGCAAATGCAATAACAAAAAATAAATGGGAAAGGTTTTCAGTGCAACATTTCCAAATTACATCAGTTTGACCCGGTTTTATGGAAATGAAAAGCTGTTAAAACAACCCAACTTGTTTTTGATAAGAGTTCAGTTCGACTACGATGCATATTTTATGTGGTTGAAATACTATCAGCTTTAATGACGCTGATAAAGAGAGCACCACCACCTTTACAGATGGTTAATTCATTCATTCATTCTCTCAAGATGCTGAAATAAATCAATAATATTTCGCCACTCCAGTCCCCGGGGTAAAAATGTACATTTTATGTGTAATTTTACTGCAATAAATGCTTCATTCTGGAGGAGTTAAAATGATATATGGCTCAGTGAGAGGTTATAGACCTGCAGCCACTGTCCAGACTTCAGTTAGGTTACTAGTCCATATAACCCATCTGAATACTACAGTTCCCTTGACGTACCATTTTGAAGTCCCCGTCTTGTTGTCTGTCAAATTTGTATATCGCCTCACAATCATAACACATAACACAGCCGCCACTGCTATCATCCTCTATTAACACTTCAGCAAATCTTTTCCCAAACATTAGAATACTGTTCTGGCCCTCCTATTCATTCACAGTTCTTCTCTTATTGATTCAACTCTGACATTGTCCTTTTTTTTGCCTCAGTGGATCGACA
Organism: Oncorhynchus masou masou; assembly: GCF_036934945.1. Taxonomy (NCBI): domain Eukaryota; kingdom Metazoa; phylum Chordata; class Actinopteri; order Salmoniformes; family Salmonidae; genus Oncorhynchus; species Oncorhynchus masou. The sequence goes on along the minus strand of NC_088234.1, from coordinate 30,136,327 downwards.
TGAACTGTTTCTGCTTAGGTTTAGGCTTAGGCTATGAACTAAAGGCAGATCAAAATGATGAAAGAAAAAACTAAATGTAGCCTATAGATATGAATTACACAAGAATGATACTTTTTTAATGCATTGTTTTCTCTTTATTCAACCCGCGGATATAACCATGGGGGACTAGGTGTTATGAGTGTGTGTGTGTGTTATGAGTGTGTTATGAGTGTGTGTGTGTGTGTGTGTGTGTGTGTGTGTGTGTGTGTGTGTGTGTGTGTGTACCTTGGTCCTGGCCAGCATGGGTGCTCCTCTCTCCAGCAGTAGCTCCACTGCAGGGTCATGTCCACTCCTGGCCGCGCAGTGTAGAGGTGTGAGGCCGTCCTGCAGAGAACACACACACAGATGGTCAAATACACACACACACACACATATTTATACACCAATAACCCCATAACACAGGAACACGCACACACTCACAAAACGACCCCCAATCTCGCATGAATATATATTTTTTTTGTTTCCGAATTTATTTTTTTCCGTGATTTTTTTGGGGGGGATTATCTGTGGCTATGACCCCTGAGTATCTGAGTACATTGATCATCAGTGGACGAAAGGCTTTGTAGAGACATGTATTGAAACATGGCGGCAGAAATTTCCTTGACCTTTGCTTCAGTGGCATGTTAACCTCACCACTCTCTGCGCACAAAGGCAGACACACACACACACACACACACACACACACACACACACACACACACACACACACACACACACACACACACACACACACACACACACACACACACACACACACACACACACACACACACACACACACAGCAGAGATCAAACAAAAAAATACAGTAACTCTGCTTGTGTAATAAAATGCACAAAGAAAACATAAGGATGGCCCCGCTGTTAGGGTTTTCTAGGGCACTCGTGTTGTTGTTGTTGTGGAGCCCGTTTCCCACTGAACACACGCAGGGCTTTTTATTATTTTGATCACATCTGCCAGCCGGTACAGATGTTTTCCTGATTAGACAGACTGCTGAGTTATAATCATGATAACTGATACCCGGACCCACACTGACCCGTCTGTGGCAATAACAGAGCTGTGTTATAACCTAGTCAGCAGACCAAATGGCACCCTATTCCCTACATAAGGTTCTGGTACAAAAAAAAAATTGGCCACTGGTCACAAGTAGTGCACTTATATAGGGAATAGGGTGCCATTTCTGAATTGAGACGTAGCCACCTATATTATATTATATCAACATTAACTCTGGACAATTACAAATGATATGGATATAACACACAGCTAATAGAATGGTAACAGTCTAAACAGGCACTGTCCTGCCCTGACCAGGAACTGTACCGTTATCTAACGCCGAGTGGACGTTTTCATTACGTTAGGGTCGAATCACGTCATCTTTATTTATACGATATTTCGTTTAACTCTGGACCTTAGAATGATATTAGGATGCAATACCTTGGCAATGGACGCATAAACATCTACCGCGTAACTAAAAACATTATGTTTTCTGTTATGAAAGAGGGATAGATTGTCAGTCTCAGGGAGGAGGGAGGTATGGTAACGGAGTGATTTGACAGAGCAGGGAGCGTGGTTGCGTCAGAAGGTATTTTTTTGCCCTAAGTTAATGCAGTAAGCTGATTGAGCAGCAAAACGGCCAAGGACACAAGAATAACAGCGTGTCAAAATGGAGGGCTTTTAGACTCAACAAGTTGTTCTCCAGTGAGCTAGCCGTAAATACATAGTGCTGCAGCTCTCACTCACACACACATCCAACAGCTATGCAGTACACACACACTCCCTATCTCACACTTATCAACACACCCACACCTACATACAATATGAACAGTGAGTACACCTACCTATAGAGTAAATCAACTTAAAACACACAACCTCACACACACACACACACACACACACAAAAAAACATAGCACACAGCGACCCAATGCGTCCACACTGGCTGTGAATGAGACAATGATACATTTCTGCAGCTGAAGGAGATATACACGGCTGAGTCTGGTGGAAAGTGACTGCAGCACTGCCACTGGACAATAATGACAGTTTGGTAGAAAGGACCCTGCGTCACACACTTGTGCACAGTGAGGGGGTCAAACGGTGTGTGTGTGTGTGTGTGTGTGTGTGTGTACTGTATGTATGAGTGTGTGTGTTTGTGTGGACTCACTCTAGTCTTGGCATCGATCTGAGACCCCCTGTCCAGTAGGAGGCGCACCATGTTAGCGTTGCCACGTTTCGAGGCCACGTGGAGGGGCGTGATCCCATTCTGAAATACATAGAACACAATGGAAGACACATTTAAAACAAAATAAACCAATGAACTAATGGTACATAACTACCTTTCCTACTGTATACACATGTGCTGTTACAAGGCCAGCATACCGTTTCTATTACGAGTAATGTTGCTACATACAGTATCCCCTGTTTACCTCAAATCTTAGGTTAAGGATTTCTTAGGTTAGGGTTTTCTCAGGTTAGGGATCTCTTAGGTTAGGGATCTCTTAGGTTAGGGTTTTCTTAGGTTAGGGCTTTCTATGGCATTATTGTTGTTGTTGTTGTGGAGCTTGTTTACTAGTAAACACACGCAGGGCTAAATTATTTGATCAAATCTGCTAGCCGGGTACAGATGTTTTCCTGATTAGACAGACTGCTTTACTAGAATAATAGAGTTATAATCGTGATAACTGATACCCGGACCCACACTGTGCCACACTCTGTGGCAATAACAGAGCTGTGTTATAACCTAGTCAGTGGACCAAATGGCACCCTATTCCCTACACAGTGCACCACTTATGACCAGATTCTATTACGTGCAATGTTGTTCCACAGACAGTGGGGGTAGTTCAGGACAAGGCGTCTAGTGACTGATGTCCTGCTTTCTAATATACCTCAATGAATTTCCTTGCTGGGGCAACAGAGCTTGAATTGAACGGAACTGCTGATGAATGGCTCCTGTTCATTGTTTCTGTTATGTGTCATGTTATGTTGGCGTTCGGCCACTCCTCTGATTTCTGTGAAATCCTGACAATGTGAAAGCTGAGCATTTTTTCCTCAGCCTGGTCAAGAGCACTGCAGGACACACAGCTTGTTATGTTGACTGTGACTGGAAAAAAGTGCCTGAGAAAGTATGACACAGCAGAAATTAAGTGTTTTGAGTGTTACCTTTCTGCAAATAAAAGGTACGGTTTCTGACTGTGGAGTCCCTTGCTGAGTTAGTAGATTTGTGCGTAAGTTGTCGACACTAAGGGCTCAGTCAGAACAGGACTGCATGGAGTCTGTGACCTTCAAGTAATCTTTCAGCTTGGTCAGGCAACTCTCTCCATCTCTCGCCTTGAGTTCTGTTTTCAAGAAAAGGACTGGCATTCTCCTAAGACTCATTCCTCTCTCTGTCTGAGTGGCTGATGGGGACCACACAGATGGACATGAGGATTCCGAGAAAAGGGAAGTGCTGAGGAGGAGGGTATCATTGTCCTAGAAAGCAACCCAATCGCTGACTGTGGGTTCCTAAAGGGCATTTCACTCTACTTCGCTTACAATGAGTGTGTGTGTGTGTGTGTGTGTGTGTGTGTGTGTGTGTGTGTGTGTGTGTGTGTGTGTGTGTGTGTGTGTGTGTGTGTGTGTGTGTGTGTGTGTGTGTGTGTGTGTGTGTGTGTGTGTGTGTGTGTGCGCGTATGGGCTCTAAAGTCTCCTGTGTTTTATGGTTCTTGGACTCAGTGCAGTGTTGGCACAGTGTGTGTGGGCAGCCCTTCCTATAACCTACAATCTTTGCACTATTTCCAGTAAAGGAAAGAACACAAAGGAGGGTATCGTGATGGATCCCAAGACCTCGCTGCTGTTAGGTTCTAATTCTCAGAGTAAAAAAACTCTACGGACATTATGAAAGCTTAACTTCTCTATGGTTGGGGGCAGCATTTTGAATTTTGGATGAAAAGCAAATTAAACTGCCTTCTACTCAGGCCCAGAATATAGGATATGCATATAATTAGTAGATTTGGATAGAAAACACTCTAAAGTTTCCAAAACTGTCTGTGAGTATAACAGAACTGATTTGGCAGGCGAAAACCTGAGAACAATCCATTCAGTAAGTAGGAATTGTTTGTTGTTGTTGTAGTTTTCTATTCAATGCCATTACAGTATCCATTGACTTTGGACTCAAATTGCAGTTCCTATGCCTTCCACTTCCACCAGGGCGGCAGGGTAGCCTAGTGGTTAGAGCGTTGGACTAGTAACCGGAAGGTTGCATGTTCAAACCCCCAAGCTGACATCTGTCGTTCTGCCCCTGAACAGGCAGTTAACCCACTGTTCTTAGGCCGTCATTGAAAATAAGAATCTGTTCTTAATTAACTGACTTGCCTGGTTAAATCAAGGTAAAATAAAAAAATAGATGTCAACAGTCTTTAGAAATTGTTTCAGGCTGGCTTGTATTCTGAAAATGAGGGAATAAGAGCAGTCTGAATGAGTGGACCCTGCTGTGTCACAGAGCTTTTTCATGCGCACGACCGAGAAAGTGCCTTTCTTGTTTACCTTTTATATTGACGACGTTATTGTCCGGTTGAAATATTATTGATTGTTTAGGCTAAAAACAACATGAGGGTTGAATATAAACATCGTTTGACATGTTTCTATGAACTTTACGGATACAATTTGGATTGTTTGTCTGCCCGTTGTGACTGCGTTTGAGCCTGTGGATTACTGAAGAAAATGCGCGAACAAAACTGTGTTTTTTGGATATAAAGAGAGACTTTATTGAACAAAAGGAACATTTGTTGAAAAAATGAATGTCTTCTGAGTGCAAACATATGAAGATCATCAAAGGTAAGATTCATTTTATCGCTATTTCTGACTTGTGTAACTCTTCTACTTGGCTGGTTACTGTTTGTAATGATTTGTCTGCCAGGCTATGTTCTCAAATAATTGTAAGGTATGCGACACCGTGGTTGGATTCACAAGAAGTTAATCTTTAAACCTATGTAAAATAGTTGTATCTTTTCTGAATTTTTATAATGAGCATTTCTGTATCTGAATTTGGCACTCTGCAATCTCACTGGATGTTGGCCAGGTGGGACGCTAGCGTTCCACATACCCTAGAGAGTTTATTCTTCCGAAGAGGATCAATACAGCTGCATTAGACAAAACAGGTTTCTACCACCACAAGTATATATACTCGAATTTAGGCACTCCTCCTTCCCTCCAATCCGTTCATCTATTGTGGTTGGACAGGAAGATGAAGTAATAGGGTAATAAACCGTAATTTCTCCCTTAAGGGGATCTGACTTGACCTCAATCCCTCATTTGCCTAATCCAAAAATGTCCACCCGTATCCCCTATAGCAATTCTGTGACTTCCTCCCACCCACCCAGCACATTCCAAAGCCATCTGGCTCCTAACCATTAACCTCTGATGTAAAAACCAGTCTCTAGGATAGCAATGTTCCAAGTTTAACCCAGAATCCAACACTGCACAACAATAGCGCACCTGACTGCAGATCAGAAGGTTGTCGTAATAGTTTCAGCCTGGGCTATGGTACCTACCCTAGCTGTAAAGTCCACAGCTGCCCCACGATTTAGCAGTAGTGTGGCCACGTTCACGTTTCCATAGTGGGCAGCAATATGAAGTGGCGTGAATCCACTCTGTAATACAGGGGTGAACATAGTGAGAGGGAGGGAGAGAGAGACAGTGGGTTAGATACTAGCCTCATTCATGAACCCCAAAGCCTGACCCCTGACCCTTGACCTCCACTATCCCAGCATGCAGCAGTCGCATTAACCATCATCAAAGGGAAAAAAGAAACTTAAATTAGTAAACGTGAAAGAGCAACGCTCCAAACTCAGAAGAGGGAGGAAACCAAAGAGATGAAGGGAAAGAAATCTTAAAATTCAGTTTCAGAAAATTATGACTCAATTACACACATACACGCAAATTACGTAAGACCATGCAGAAAGATCACTACCATGCAACTGGTAATCCTACAGTCAGAACCAAATCAACTGCATAGTTTCTCCATTTACTTAAAAAATAAAGAAATAAATGAAGGAATTAAAAAACAGGTCGACGTACAGTTCACACAGACTGTTAATATCAACCAAACTATTGACACACAGTATTAGTTAACCATACAGTTAAAGGACAGAGAAAAAAGACACCAAATCAAAAAACCATGACGGTATTCTTTTTTTTATCAACACCAAAGTGCACTATGTCACTGTACGCCATTTTGTCATGTTAGGAATCATAAGAAATCAGAGAGAGAGCCGTTGCGGTTGCGGTTGGAGTATTGTGAAATTCTTGCCTTACCTTTCCATTCTGAAAGTAATGGGGCGATTTAACGTGAAAACATTATTTACAGAAGTGTGAAGAACTGTAGTGACTACGCAATGATTCAAAATGACACATTTAAAGTTGATAATGGTGCAAATGAATATAGACGGGATGCATCATGCTATATAGTGCTTTTGTTCTTCAAGAAAATTATCTGCAAAACACCTGGATACTTTTTGATTAATGTTCTATCATGCCATTACAGTAGTATACTATACTATATAAAAGCATGCTTGTTTGCACGAATGATGTACATATATTTGCATTGATATATTTCTTATAATATTACTATTTCTTTATCTGATCTCAAGCCTTTTGTAATTGTAAAGATGTGTTAATTCCGACCTCATATCAATAACATTGTTTTATGCTTTGTCAAATAGTATCAATTTAGTTCATAGTGCATCTACAATATAAAAGAATGGCATGCAACACAACATATATACATTCTATATATAAACATTAAAGGGATACTTCAGGATTTTGGCAATGAGGTCCTTTATCTACTTCCCCAGTCAGATGAACTCGTGGGTACCATTGTTATGTCTCTGTTTTCCAGTAAGAAGGAAGTTAGAGGTAGTTTTGCGAGCCAATGCTAACTAGTGTTAGCACAATGACTGGAAGAGGCATAAATATGACTTCCAGTCGTTACGCTAATGCTAGTTAGCAATTGTGCTAGCGCGAGTGAGAAACTTCCTTCAAACTGCACGCAGAGACATAAAAATGGTGTCCACGAGTTCATCTGACTCTGGGGAAGTAGATAAAGGGCCTCATTGCCAAAATCCCGACGTATCCCTTTAACACTGTAAAAATTATGATCCATCGTTATGTAAAATATATATATCATCTTAGTGTGAAAATGTATAGGTGATTATGAGATTATCAGTAAGACCATAAATCAACTCTCTGAGCTTGGGGTTAGCATCAATACAACTCCAGAAACTCAACCAATGAAAACGAAAGTATGTCGAAAGTATGCACAAAGTAAAATAAATGAGCCGATAACAGTTCTCAAACTGAAAGACAAACTGCTCAGGCACATGATGTGCGGAAAAAAAGCTACTTGAGAGAGGTGGCCTTTCGAGATATCACCATGCATGCTTAACATAACAAAAAAAAAACATAAAGAGATTGTGAAGGACTGAAAGACTCGGGGGCTATTTCCACCATTCCAATGCTATAGAAGTAAGGGAAATAAAGTGCTGAAACGACACAAAGACAAACAATAAAATTGATGGGGTTATGATGAAGGTTTGAGTGCTAGACATAGTGGTTATACCTCCGTAGTCCTATTGACCATCATCTGAAGCAGTAGAGATGAGGAAGGGAAAGACCTTAGTTATTTTACACTCAGTCATACAGATGCTCAAAGTTCAGGGTAGACTGTGCAGTACAAAGAAATACGGGCAACGCAGCTCGAGTGGTATGATTCTCTTCAAAAACAGCTTTATCGCTGTATATGAAGAGTTTAATTCCAAAATGCCATATATACATTTTCTGAAATGAGCTTTTATTGTTTAAAGAAATGATGAAAGAGACTGGTGTGTTTTTTTCACTATATAATCACATCATGGGGTTGTTCAATGTAAAAAATAAATAAATTGCAAAATGCTATATATCCGCCTCACTTTCAGATAAATAAGTACTGCCAGGTTTTACACAGTCAAATGTAACAAATAACTACATGTTTAATAAAGAACTGTACAAATGATAAATTTGTGACATCAATATTAAAACAGGAAGAAAAAAATCAAATCAAAATCAATACAGCAATGTGATATCTCTAGATCTGTAGTCATTTAGGAAATGCTATTATCCAGAGTGACTTACAGTAAGTGCATTCGTGTTAAGATGGGCAGCTGTGAACCACATATCACGGTCAAATATACAGGATACGAACATTCCACTACGGCTAAACAATGGATATTTAGCATTTTGCAAACAACAACAAAAAAACATCTCAAATCGGGGAATCCAAAAAAATCTGAGAACAGTAAATATTTTACACACACGTGAAATAAGCAATTTCTGATGAAATATAGGGATTTGGAAATAAACTCGTCGTATGCTTTATCACATCTTTTATCCAAAGACCTTGAGATGTTTTACAATGAGAGTAGCAAGTCCATAGACATACATGTATACTGTACATAGGTGGTACTCACTCTAATACAACACACGCACCAGTGATGTATGGCAGCCATGTTGTACCACGAGGCCAAACTCACTAGAGAGCCGTCCCATTTATAGTCTTTTTCACATTTTAAAGTATGCTTTTGAGAAGGTGGATATTGCCAAAGTAATTCAGGTAATCGTCAAGAGGACTGTGTTTCAGAGCTATTTGGTGAGAGTGCTCTGTGTTTAACGTCTACATGTAAGTGTGCGTGAGAGTGTGTTTTCATGCTGCAGTCTTCATCCACACACCAGGGTTTCCCAAACCCGGGCCCCGGGAACCCGAGGGGTACACTTTTAGTTTTTGTTGCCCTAGCACTACCAAGCTGATTCAAATAATCAACTAATCATCAAGCTTTGCTAATTTGATTCAGCTGTGTCGTGTTAGGGCAAAAAAAAATATGTGAACCCCTCGGGTTCCTGGGGACCGGGTTTGGGAAACGCTGGCATACACCGTATTATATTATGTAATATCATTAACATGAGGCCTGACACGAGGACAAAGTTATGTTCAGTGACAACACCGATGATAACTGGTATGCCATAGTGTTTGCAGCGCAGGGCTGGTCAATGCCTGGTGGACAACAGCAGCACTGCTGGTTTTCACTCATTCTGTTTCCTGTTATCGTCCTACACCGAGGACCACATTAGAAAAACCTGTTTAAAATGCTTTCATGTGTTGTCCTCTGGGGTTCTTTATATCTTTCATTTGTTTTTAAACGGTGGAAATTTGCTTGACCCAAAAATCTAATCAATCAATCAATCAAAAAGGACTGATTCAGACATGAGTGGACTCTGGCCAATCAACGACAATAACTGTTCAACCAACTGCAGAACCCAGCAGTGCTACAGTGAAAACCTTGAGGACAGTTCATTGAATAGCCCTGGCATACTATGGAATGTTATTTCCGTATAGGCTACTGTCCTTCAAAATAAGAGAACCTGCACTTCACTCTAACCACTGCCCATCCCCTTTACCCCTCGCCCACACACCCCTAAAAACCCATTTTTCCTGAAACCCAAGGATGCATGCAACCCCTCAAATTGCAACATTCAACAATACGACCTGTGGACAATAGCATATTCCACACACTCCATGCAGTGGACAGTGCTACACATAAACACCGGGGATGCGGTTGAAAGTGATGGGGGGAGGGATGGAGGGGGGGGGGTGGATCAGATAAATAGACAAGACAGGAAGAGAGAGAGAGACCCGGTTAGTGGCAGGACCAATGAACTAGTGGCAGGTGCACAGACACAGAAGGAGAGAGAGCGATGGACAGACCGAGAGAGACAGCTACAAGTATACACCAGAGACAGATGAACAAGGGCTAATGTACGTCGACACACTCTCATTGCACCCTTTTTTCATTGAAACTTGTTCATATTGATACTAGAAATACACCACAAAGCACTGACAAGCAAAACTGTAACAAGTACCCTGTATTCTATTTCCTTGCAGTTCTACTGCACGTCTGGCTTGACCCACTGACAACCCATGGTCGTAGCACCACAGAGACATGCTAACCTAATAACGCAGATGCGCGTTCTAACCCTTAATCCCTTTCCCCCGGCCGTACCTTGGACTGCACGTCGGCGTTGTGGTCGTTCTGGAGGAGCAACGCGGCAGACTTGGTGTCGTCCTTGCGGGCGGCGATGTGCAGGGCGGGCAGCCGCACCTTGCCCTTGGTGTCGTTCTCCAGCAGGACAGACACCACCTGGTTGTGGCCCTGCTGCAGCGCGATGGCCAGTGGGGTGAAGCCATCCTAGTGGAGGGAAGGAGAGAGGGGAGGTAGGAGGTTATCCATAGCCACAGACCAACGAGGTATAAAACAGACCAAGCTTTATTTCGTCAGGAATATGCCTGGTGAAACACAATGTTCGCACACATCCTCACACAGACTGAAAACTTCAAACCATTTGCTGAAAACATGTACAAAGATACACACACACACACACACACACACACACACACACATACACACTCCCTACCTCTGTAGCGGTGCTCTGGTTACCTCCATTCTCCAGTAGGTAACGCACCACGTCCATATGGTTCTCCTGAGCAGCCATGTACAGAGGGGTGAAGCCATTCTGGAAACACAACAGTACAACATTAGAGAAAGGAGATGAAAGCAAGATGGCTGCTGCCATGCTACTGTTGAGGGCTCCCGAGTGGTGCAACGGGCTAAGACACTGCATCTCAGTGCGAGAGACGTCACTACAGACCCTGGTTCGATTCCAGGCTGTATCACAACCGGCCTTGATTGGGAGTCCCATATTGGCCAAGCGTCGTCTGGGTTGGGGTTTGGCCGGGGCATTTTTAATTTTTTTATTTGACCTTTATTTTACTAGGCAAGTCCGTTAAGAACAAATTCTTATTTTCAATGACGGCCTAGGAACAGTGGGTTAACTGCCTGTTCAGGGGCAGAACGACAGATTTTGTACCTTGTCAGCTTGGGGATTTGAACTTGCAACCTTTCGGTTACTAGTCCAATCCTCTAACCCCAGGGTAAGTCATAATTGTATATAAGAATGTGTTCTTAACTGACTTGCCTAGTTAAATACAGGTTAAATACAAAATACAAATCTCTTACCTGAGACTGAGAGTTGATTTCTGCACCGCGCTTCACCAGTATCTTCACCACCTCGGCCTGTCCGGCCAGAGAAGCAATGTGGAGGGCTGTGTTCCCTTTCTGGGATGGAAGAACAGAGAGACACATATTACACCATTATAGAGAACAAGGCGAACTGTGTCAATCAATACACAAAACAAGCGGTTCACTTTCAACTCTGTCTTACAAAGAGGATGGATAACATACAGTAATGACATAAACTGTCATTTCTGACATAAATAGAAATGACAAAAATGACTTTGTCCTGTATTTCAGCTTTGACAAAAAAGCATACAAATTGTATTACTATTACAGTAGTATCAAATGTTTGACACACACACACACACACACACACACACAGTCATCACCGCCATCTCATTGTCTACAGGCACTTCTATTCATCATTTTTTTCTCTTCATTAATTCTCTCCATCACTGATTAAAGATGTGACACCCCAAGGCATATCCACAGACACCTATGGCTCAGTGATGGAGATAAGGGGGCCTTTCTGAGGTGCACTCCTAATGATGCTGTGACACAGACAGCTAGAAATAATGAAGCTTTATCACTCATAGAGAGCCTTAAACCCTCAATACTTTTAATTAGGCCATGTTGAACAGTAAATCAAGTCAAGAGGCTCCTGTTTCAGAGTGGAAATCTGTTTTTAAAAAGTTTGGGATGTTATGTTGTCAAAATACACATTTAAATGAGTCATGTACAGTAAACACAATTAAATATGATATAAAACACAAGACAGTAAATTATTTTAAACCTCAAAATACACTACAGGTTTGAAATTTCCCGCATTGCAGGAAAGTTCACCTGCAACCGAGCGATCAAATTAAGGTCCTACATCTGTAACAAGTCACACGGCACCCTAAACATGCTGCTCAGACGGAATAGACCTTCTCCATGTTCACAGCTTGGCATAACTGCCTCCATGTTCAATGAAACTAGCTGTATCCCTTTTCCTGCCTGCTACACCCTAGTGCTCTGAAGCTAGACTGCACAGTCATGTGACGGCGATAGGTTGCAGTGCAGTGCAGTTCATTGGGTGCTGGTTAGGGATATGGCTGTCTGCCCTGGGTATGGTAGTGTTATCTCACTGTTGGAAAGGTTAAGAGTCAGGTTAATGTAGGGCAAGAGTTGTTTGACGACACTGACCTGGTTAACCCCCGTGTGTGACACTTGAACCATGTTTAGGGCCCTTATTTTGGAGACTGATACCTTGAACGAGCAGACTTTTCAGAGAAACGCATCCCGTTTTTGTGTCGTTTAAAATATTTTACCTCCGTTGGAAAGTACAACATCAAACCAAAACAAAGCACAATTGCTTTTCAGTGTAAAACAGCTCATCAGATTTCACAACGGAAGAAAAACCAAAATGTGTTTATCGTCCATGATCTTTGGAGTACTTTCTTTTGACAGCTCATTTGATCATGATATTTCTAGCTATCTTTATTTGTAATCCAAAAGTCCAAAGCAGATAAGAGAAATATAATCATAACACTTGACCAGCATGCAAGCTCCTAACAAGCCTTTACCCAGTTGTGGATAAAATGAGTGGTCTACCTACAGCGGACGTGGACGGACGTAGCTCATGTGCTGTAGCTCTTCCTAATTTGATTCTATCCCACTGTGCTAGCGCCACATACGGTAGTACGGTAAGGGAACCCACCTTTGTGGCTGAGTCCACAGCTGAGCCTCTCTCCAGCAGCTCCTGGACCAGCTCCACGTGGCCCTCCTTAGCTGCCAGGTGCAACGCGTTGAGCCCATTCTGAGGAAGAAGAGAAGTAGACACGTAAAAGAAGATAGGTCAGCCTCAAAACAAAATGGAGGATCGAATCGGTAGAGATAAAGGAAAGAGAAGGGACGGGGTGTACCTCCAGGTCCATAACCTAACAGGGTCCCTTTCCCCTCTCCCAATCTCCCTCTCCTTGTCTTGGCTGTGAAACCGTGTTCTCCTCTCTCACAAATATACACACACACACACACTCTCGAGGGAGGTACAGACTGAAATACCAAAGGCAGTACTGGATGTCAGAATTTGTGCCGTGTCACGATGGTTGTGGACTAGGGCCAGTCCAGGATTCACTATGTAGGCCTGGTGGTATTAATAAAAGTCAAGCAGTATGTGTGTGCGCGTGTATGTGTGTGTGGCTATCTGGTGTTTGTCACAAGGGGTCACTGGTGTGTGATTCTGTTCCTTGAATGCGACTTGCCAGCTATGCTGTAATTTATAGCTAGCTACCTGTCTTTCCAGACACCCATAAGGCTTGACTTTAGATCAGAACATTCGTCCAAGACTAACTCAGATATATCAAGACTCAGATATACAGCTGAAGTCGGGAGTTTACAAACATGTAGCTTGGAGTCATGAAATCTCATTTTTCAACCACTCCACAAATTTCTTGTTAGCAAACTATAGCTTTGGCAAGTCGGTTAGGACATCTACTTTGTGCATGACACAAGTCATTTTTCCAACAATTATTTACAAACAGATTATTTCACTTATAATTCACTGTATCACAATTCCAATGGGTCAGAAGTTTACATACACTAAGTGGACTGCGCCTTTAAACAGCTTGGAAAATTCCAGACAATGATGTCATGGCTTTAGCAGCTTCTGAGAACCTAATTGACATAATTTGAGTCAATTGGAGGTGTACCTGTGGATGTATTTCAAGGCCTACCTTCAAACTCAGTGCCTCTTTGCTTGACATCATGGGAAAATCAAAATAAATCAGCCAAGAACACTGGTTCATCCTTGGGAGAAATTTCCAAATGCCTGAAGGTACCACGTTCATCTGTACAAATAATAGTACGTAAGTATAAACACTATGGGACCATGCAGCCATCATACCACTCAGGAAGGAGATGCGTTCTGTCTCCTAGAGATGAACGTACTTTGGTGCGAAAAGTGCAAATCAATTCCAGAACAACAGCAAAGGATCTTGTGAAGATGCTGGAGGAAACAGGTACAAAAGTATCTATATCCACAGTAAAAATGAGTCCGATATCGACACATCCTGGAAGGCCGCTCAGCAAGAAAGAAGCCACTGCTCCAAAACCGCCATTAAAATGCCAGACTACGGTTTGCAAATGCACATGGGGACAAAGATCATACTTTTTGGAGAAATGTCCTCTGGTCTGATGAAACAAAAATAAAACTGTTTGGCTATAATGACCATCGATATGTTTGGAGAAAAAAGGGGGAGGCTTGCAACCCGAAGAACACCATCCCAACCGTGAAGCACGGGGTGGCAGCATCATGTTGTGGGGTGCTTTGCTGCAGGAGGGACTAGTGCACTTCACAAAATAGATGGCGTCATGAGAAAGGAAAATTATGTGGATATATTGATGCAACATCTCAAGACATCCGTCAGGAAGTTAAAGCTTGGTTGCAAATGGGTCTTCCAAATGGATAATGACGCCAAGCACACTTCCAAAGTTGTGGCAAAATGGCTTAAGGACAACAATGTCAAGGTATTGGAGTGGCCATCACAAAGCCCTGACCTCAAACCTATAGAAAATGTGTGGGCAGAACTGAAAAAGTGTATGCGAGGAAGGAGGCCTACAAACCTGACTCAGTTCCACCAGCTCTGTCAGGAGGAATAGGCCAAAATTCACCCAACTTATTGTGGGAAGCTTGTGGAAGGCTACCCGAAACATTTGACCCATGTTAAACAATTTAAGGCTACCAAATACTAATTGAGTGTATGTAAACTTCTGACCCACTGGGAATGTGATGAAATAAATAAAAGCTGAAATACATCACTCTCTCTACTGATCCTAACTGACCTATGACAGGGCTTTTTTACCAGGATTAAATGTCAGGAATTGTGAAAGACTAAGTTTAAATGTTTTTTGACTAAGGTGTATGTAAACTTCCGACTTCAACTGTACCAACTGGTCCCAGTTCAATTCAGCTAAAGACTAGTTTATATCCCTCCATAAGTGCCAATATATTCCTAATAGGAGATTGATGTTTATGTCCTGTTGTTGGGGCAATAAATAGATCCTAAAAGCTTTAGAGGGAGAGAAATTACGATTACATTTCAATATCACTCTGGGCGGATTACCCCGAGGATTAAAGAATCCAAGCATTTGCATTTGCCAGTTAATTCCCAAAACACCACAACATGAGGGGCCCAAGTAACTTCAATATCCAACCCCAGATGCCAACAACATGACACAACATTTGGATTCTGAGGAGCAACCCTCTCTCATTCCTAAAACTAATCTAGAGCGATTTACAGGAGCAATTGGAGTTAAATGACTTGCTCAAGGGCACATCAACAGATTTTTCACCTAGTTTGGGGTGTTTCAGTGACCCAGCACTAATTCAGGGAGCGTTTGTCCGCTGTTGAAAAAGGGCCGCTCGGTCGATATGTAATTTCCTCTATAGCCAGGGCAGCCCCAAACAGACTATGTCATGTGGCCCCTGTTCAGACCAAACTGGACTGCTCCTGAGGACCCCTGTAGTTACAGCAAGGCAACCTACAGTGTTTAGTGTCCAATCAACCCCTGTCTATTAAAAAAGAGTTACATATTCTGCAGTCTGCACTGCCCTGAAGGAGAACAAGAAGCATCTTTTTTAAAAGACATGCTGCATTTGACTCAGAAGGGTGCACCATCTGCTCTCTTCTCACTTAGTTTGTCCTCACATCCCTTAGCACTGTCAAAAAGCTATATTTCTATTGTGTAATTGTAGGGCCTGGCTCCAACGTTGTACTGAAGGATAAACAGAGTGTAAACAAACACCTTACAAACCTCCTGTAGAATGAACCACTGTTAACCTGTCCTTGGTAACACACTTCACCCTCAGAGATGGCATTGGGAATAACTCAAGGTCAGCCAGACAGGATGCTATAGCACCATAACACCTGTCACTACCAAAGCAGAATGGAGTAGCCATTTCTGTCCCTATTTCGACTTTATAGATGAATGGCTGCCTCTGTCCCCATGGAAGTTGGTAGGGATGGAGGAAGTGAGGTTGGTTGTTTAACTGCAGGGACAATCTGTATTCACTCCTTCGGGGAGGGGATCCTTCTCCCCACCCTCTCATTCCGATCCCCCCACAATCTCAAAGAAACACCTCCGCCCATGGCGCTCCCATACAGTCCCATCCATCTCTGCCCACAACAACCCCATACTGTATGAGTGTACCCCCCCCATTCATCCATCCTTTAGAGTCTGCAGGCATATCACTCTGTCACACAGTTCCCCAACTTACCCACTGACCACCACAGTCACTCAATCACAGTCATTACATCAGCCTGGCCAGACGCAATCACTTATGAAAACGTTCTAATCACATAATATAACATTCACCCTAATGTTCCCGCTTGTTATTGTTCTATTATATGCAGATGTAATGTGGTGGAAATCTAATTCATAAGCAGCGGTGGTTAGAGCAGACGAATCCCATGGGGCATTGCAGCAGTCATAACCAGCATAAATAGCAACTAATTAACATGCAGATTGTGAGTTATTATCATTATGAACTATGGTGCTATAATAAATGGAATGCGTTACTCATCGAAAGGCAGTTAAAAGTTTACAGTCCGTAGGGGTAACAGGAAAGGGCAAAAAGTAATTAAGTACACTTTTGAGAAGAGCGTTTTCCGTTCAAAAAGGTCAACTTGAAGGAACATATCAAGTACCAAACAATAACACAATAATAAAAGTGACAGGTAAATTATATTTGAATAGTCCACAACGGAATACATTTCTAGTAGAGTAGAGTAGACCAAATAACTTTCACTAAGAGAATGTCAACTCAACCTCCTGCATTAAGTTGAAAAGAGCTACTGTGTTCCACTAAGGGTTGTCCCTTAACATTTCAACTTCTATAGTAGAATCATAACGACCACTTCATCATACAAACAAGGTCAGAAATTACGGTTTACAAAGTTTAGTTTGAATTGGGGGTTCAGAGCTGCTGTGTGAGTCTGTGTGGTTGATTGATTGGGTATCCAGACTGTGTTGGATGAACCACAAGGAGCTCTCACGGTCATAGGTGGAGTATTCCATCACTAGTGGCACGGGCAGAGACTTGATGGAAAGACATCCATCTAATGTGGCACCTGCAATGCATTTATAATGTATAAATGCTACTTTAAATGCAGTACCACCATCAAGCTTATATCTCCCATGACTGTGCAGAGGAAATTATGCCAGGGACAAACCGGGAATACATCAGCCTTAAAGACAGGGAGAAACATTGCTATTTGTTACAGAGCAAGAGGCTCTGTGAACCTAGGCTTGGCTACAGATAGATGTAGGATCCTAATTTGATCACTCTTGTTGCTGAGAATTTGGATATGCAAATAGTGTATTCGAGGTAGAAAAATACTTCTAAATAATGTAATTTACACTTTAAAATGTCAGACTTTATTTGCCCTACTGAAAAATGTATCAACCCCTACAAAAAATGTCCATTAGTTATAAATCACTGTAATGATTCACATTTCCTGTTGCCGCAGGATTATTTTCCTGCTGTAGAAAACTGGTTCAAATTAAGATCCTAGTAGTGTAGTAGTCTGGTTGAGTGAAGAGGCCTGGGAGACAGATGAAGGTCATGGGGATGAGGAAGAGCAGATGGTTTCAGCCTGACGCGGCAACACTAACAACCACAATCTATCTGGCAGCTGTCAAATATAATACCTGACATACAGTCAATGACTGTTATCATTATCGTATGTCAATTACATTTTTACATTTCAGTCATTCCAGCAGACGCTCTTATCCAGAGAGACGTAACGTAGCGAGTGCATACGCATACATCATCATACTTTTTTCATACTGGTCTCCAGTGGGAATCGAACCCACAACCCTGGTATTGCAAGTGCTGTCAAAGCCATTTGTATGCCTGTAGTGTGGGGTGTCGGCTCGTTGCTAAGGATGACTGACATAGTTCCTTATGCTTGCTGGTTGCTAGTATGACGGACAGTTTCACTGTGATCCACTTTGCAAAATTGCATTGCAGACACATGCACATGTCAGCCACTCAAGGGTGTAACAATACAGAACACCTTGAGATTGTTCCAGCTCAATAACTAATATCCGATCACTGGACCATCAGATTCCACAAGCACACTCATCAATCCATTGATTATACCTGTCATACGGTATATGAACCGACAGGAGACTAGGGTTCTGTCTCCTCCCCTCTCATCCATCTCTGACTCTGCCCGACCCCCACATAGGGCTGTGGTGGTGAGCTCAGGTGCATCCTGTTTCCATTGATCATGCTTGAGATGTTTCTACAACTTGATTGAAGTCCACCTGTTGTAAATTCAATTGATTGGACATGATTTGAAAAGGCCCAAACCTGTTTATATAAGGTACCACAGTTGACTGTGCATGTCAGAGCAAAAATCAAGCTATGAGGTTGAAGGTATTGTCCGTAGAGCTCCAAGACAGGATTGTGTCGAGCCACAGATCTGAGGACGGGTACCAAAAGATGTCTGGAGCATTAAAGGTCGCCAAGAACACAGTTGCCTCCATCATACTTAAATGGAAGAAGTTTGGAACCAACAACACTCTTCCTAAAGCTGGCCGTCCGGCCAACCTGAAAAATTGGGTGAGAAGGGTCGTGGTCAGTGAAGTGACCAAGAACCCGGTGGTCACTGTCACAGAGCTCCAGAGTTCCTCTGTGGAAATGGGAGAACATTACAGAAGGACAACCATCTCTGCAGCACTCCACCAATCAGGCCTTTATGGTAGAGTGACTAGATGGAAGCCACTCCTCACTAAAAGGCATACGACAGCCCGCTTGGAGTTTGCCAAAAGGCACCTAAAGACTCTCAGACCATGAGAAACAAGATTCTATGGTCTGATGAAACCAAGATTGACCTGCATGCCAAGCATCATGTCTGGAGGAAACCTGGCACCATTCCTACGGTGAAGCATGGTGGTGGCAGCATCATGCTATGGGGTGGGGATGTTATTCACTGGCATGGACTGGGAGACAAGTCAGGATCAAGGCAAAGATGAATAGAGCAAAGTACAGAGAGATCCTTGATGAAAACACTCAGGACCTCAGACTCGGGGTGAAGATTCACCTTCCAACAGGACTACAACCCTAAGCTCACAGCCAAGACTTGAACCCAATCAAGCATCTCTGGAGACCTGAAAATAGCTGTGCAGCAACGCTCCCCATCCAACCTGACAGAACTTGAGAGTATCTGCAGAGAAGAATGGGAGAAACTCCCCAAATACAGGTGTGCCAAGCTTGTAGCCTCCAGGCTGTAATCGCTGCCAAAGGTGCATCAACAAAGTACAGAGTAAAGAATCTGAATACTTATGTAAATGTCATATTTCAGTTATTAATTTTTAATAAATTAGTAAACATTTCTAAAAACCTGCGTTTCTGCTTTTTCATTATGGGGTATTGTGTGTAGATTGATGGGGGAAAAACAATTGAATCCATTTTAGAATAAGGCTGTAATGTAACAACAACAAAATTTGGAAAAAGTCAAAGGACCTGAATAATTTCCAAAGGCACTGTGTGTAAATGTATTTATCATTATTCATGTATTACTTTTTTATTTTATAATGCAAACGTTGTTGCATAAGTAAAAGGTCAAATACACTGCATTTCAAACAGTCTAATAAATTCAGGGCTTGTGAAGTTATACTTAGGCTAAATATAAGCCTTCCACAACCATAAGACCCATTAATAATTCAATTATTTAATCAAAATAGTTTAACCTGCTTTTTTTCTCTCTCAATAATCACTGATCTGGCCTTCGTCTGTCTATGAAAATGTCATTTTGTCATTACAAATGTAACTAGAACCATGCACATTCACTAATAATGACTAACTTCTTGTAGCAGGCACTATAGAATATGAACACACATCTCCAACAATCTCTCAAAACCATGTGCTCGTGACTGGCAAGCTAATCTTTATATTTCAAGTTTATATTTCAAGCCAGGGTTTCATTAGAAAAGCTATCTTCTTCTCTACTACAGTAAAATAACGTCTCAATGGGCTTTGGTGTCCATATGATTGATTATGTTGGACCAAACCTCAAATGCATATAGCGTTTTGAAACCGCTTGTCAGAGAGGACTTCGTTGGCGTGAGAGGCAGGGGTAAGGGGCTTGGTGTGTGTAAACCGTAGAGGAAGAGGCGAAGCGAGAGGTTTCACTCTCGCTAAAATCGGTCCAAATATAAACCAAATGCGTTAATATGGGTGGAGAATAATATGGGTGGAGACATGCATCTCTTCATAATTGTCACGCCCTGGTCACGCCCTATGTTGTGGCTGTGTAGGTTTTCACGTTCCGTTTGTTGCTTTTGTATTGTTCGTTGTTCATCGTCATTAAACATGTATCAAAAATACCACGCTGCATTTTGGTCTGACTCTCCTTCGACGGAAGAAAACCGTAACAGAATCGCCCAACCACAACAGGACCAAGCGGCGTGTCAACAGGCAGGAGCCGCAGGAGAAGCAACAGCTGCAGCAGGAGCAACAAAATGAGGAATGAACATGGGAGGATGTTTTGGATGGCAAGGGTTGCTACACATGGGAGGAAATACTGGCTGGAAGAGATCGCCTCCCATGGGAACAGGTGGAGGCACTTAGGAGAGCCGAGGCAGCCGGAGAGAGGAGCCGGCGTTATGAGGGAACACGGTTGGCAAGGAAGCCCAGGAGTCAGCCCCAAAAATTTCTTGGGGGGGCTCACAGGGAGTATGGCGACGCTAGGTTGAAGACCTACGCCAACTTCCTGTGGTTACCGGGGGGCTAGAGAGACCGGGCAGGCACCGTGTTATGCTGTGGTGCGCACGGTGTCTCCAGTGCGGGTGCATAGCCCGGTGCGGTATATTCCAGCTCCGTGTATCGGACGGGCTAGATTGAGCGTCGAGCCAAATGCCATGAAGCCGGCTCTACGCATCTGGTCCCCAGTGCGTCTCCTTGGGCCGGCTTACATGGCACCAGCCTTGCGCATGGTGTTCCAGGTTCGCCTACATAGCCCAGTGCGGGCTATTCCACCTCGCCGCACTGCCAGAGCGACCGGGAGTATTCAACCAGGTAAGGTTGGGCAGGCTCGGTGCTCAAGAGCTCCAGTGCGCCTGCACGGTCCGGTCTACCCTGTACCACCTCCACACACCAGCCCTCCGGTGGCAGCTCCCCGCACCAGGCTTCCTGTGCATGTCCTCAGCCCAGTACCAGTGCCAGCACCACACATCAGGCCTACAGTGCGCCTCGCCTCTCCAGCGCTGCCCGAGCCTTCCTCCTCTCCTGCGCTGCTGGAGTCTCCCGCCTGTTCAGCGCAGCCAGAGCCTTCCTCCTCTACAGCGCTGCCGGAGTCTCCCGCCTGTTCAGCGCTGCCAGAGCCTTCCTCCTCTACAGCGCTTCTGGAGTCTCCTGCCTGTTCAGCGCAGCCAGAGCTGCCAGTCTGCATGGAGCAGCCAGAGCTGCCAGTCTGCATGGAGCAGCCAGAGCTGTCAGTCTGCATGGAGCAGCCAGAGCTGTCGGTCTGCATGGAGCAGCTAGAGCTGCCAGTCTGCAAGGAGCTGCCAGTCTGCAAGGAGCTGCCAGTCTGCAAGGAGCTGCCAGTCTGCAAGAAGCCGCCAGTCTGCAAGAAGCCGCCAAAGCTGCCAGTCTGCATGGAGCAGCCAGAGCCGTCAGTCAGTATGGAGCAGCCAGAGCCGCAGTCAGCACGGAGCAGCCAGAGCCGCCAGTCAGCATGGAGCAGCCAGATCTGTCAGTCTGCCAGGATCCGCCAGTCGGCCAGACTCTTCCAGATCCGCCAGTCAGCCAGACTCTTCCAGATCCGCCAGTCAGCCAGACTCTTCCAGATCCACCAGTCAGCCAGACTCTTCCAGATCCGCCAGTCAGCCAGACTCTTCCAGATCTGCCAGTCGGACGGACTCTTCCAGATCTGCCAGTCAGCCAGACTCTTCCAGATCCGCCAGTCAGCCAGACTCTTCCAGATCCGCCAGTCAGCCAGGATCTGCCAGAACCGTCAGCCAGCCAGGATCTGCCAGATCTCACCACCTGCCTGAGCTTCCTCTCAATGCTGAGCTTCCTCTCAGTCCCGAGCTACCCCTCAGTCCCGAGCTGCCCCTCAGTCCCGAGCTGCCCCTCAGTCCAGTGGGTTTCTGGGTGAGGACTACTAGGCCATGGTCGGCGGCGAGGGTGGACGCGAGGAGGAGGGACTAAGGACGTTGATAGAGTGGGGTCCACGTCCCGCGCCGGAACCGCCACCATGGACAGACGCCCACCCGGACCCTCCCCTATGGTTTTTGGTGTGCGTCCGCACCTTGGGGGGGTATTCTGTCACGCCCTGGTCGAAGTATGTTGTGTTTGTCTTTGTTTATTTGGTCAGGCCAGGGTTGTGACATGGGTTTATTGTGGTGTGTTTTGTCTTGGGGGTTTGTTAGGTATTGGGTTTGTGGCTTGGTGGGGGTATCTAGCATAGTCTATGGCTGTCTGGAGTGGTTCTCAATCAGAGGCAGGTGTTTATCGATTGTCTCTGATTGGGAACCATATTTAGGCAGCCATATTCTTTTAGTGTTTCGTGGGTGATTGTTCCTGTCTCTGTGTTTGTTGTCACCAGATAGGCTGTATAGGTTTTCACGTTCCGTTTGTTGTTTTTGTATTGTTCGTTTTTCATCGTCATTAAACATGTATCAAAAATACCACGCTGCATTTTGGCCCGACTCTCCTTCGACGGAAGAAAACCGTAACAATAATATACAGATCCCTGGTGTACATTTGGAGGTGCACACAGCACAGAAGGAGCAAAAGAGACAAGACCAAAAATAGAACACGAGAACAAGTGGAATTAAACACTTCAAAAAATTATTTTAAAAAATTACAAAACCCCGATTCTTGTGATACAGGCATTTGGAATATCGCGGGAATTTTTTTATTTATTAATTAATTCGATATATCGCCCAGCCCTATGCAAAAGACTCCCAGTCTCACGGTATTTGACCGTTTCACATATAGCATCTCCAGGCCTCCACGCATATGAGCTGCATACCAGCCACTGATGCGCGCCTTTGGAACATCTCTACCTTTTAAGAAAGTCTAATACATCAATTTAATATACACCATCACAATAAAGCTTTATTTATTTTAGTCGGGTCTAAAGAAACATGATATGAAGAAAACGTATTTCAGAATAACAGAATATGAGTTGGCCTACTGTATGTTATCTGCCTATGCTCCATACCATAGGCTATATGTAGGCTTGTTCATTTAGCTGACAAGATATGCTTATAAATCCGGTGCCATTATTAGATATTTTATGATTTTATAATAAGAAAAATAGAATTGAACTTATCTGAAAAAAAATAGAAAGGATATTTTTCCCATTCCGGAGCGTGTACGCATATGAAGTGGCTATGTTGAGGTTAAAAGGGATCATTTGAAACGGATCCTATACGCTACATTTACTTGGCAACTATAGGTTGTGGATGACACAAACCGTAGAACTTCTTCAAAACATATATTGGCTACATGATGCAGCTGTAGGCTAAGTCGCAAACTCAATGGGGAGGAACAGGGGCAGGGAAAAACATGTCATCTGTATTGCACTGGAATTGCGAACGGAGGCCGCGCGAAAGCGGCCCGTTTTCCAATGACACCTGGAAGGCTACTTTGGTTCTATAGTGGGAGCTGTGCTTAATATGAGCAGCTGAGAAATAAATATAGGAACACTTATTTCACTCCACGCATCAACCACTGAATGAGGAGCATGCTCAGGTGATATTCCGCCCAAACTCCGTATGCCATGGGCTCTCCAACTCTGTTCCTGCAGCTACCGAGTGCTTCATTTGGGAAACCAAATGAAATCTGTTCGGGAACATCGATAGTAACATGTTTTCGCAACTAAACATATGTCCCTAAACTGTTGACAGACAGCACGCTCAAGAAAAGGAATAAGGGAGAGAGAGGAGGAGAGGGAAATGCATGGTGGTGAGATATTCTGTATAGCTAAAAAGTAATGTGCCACCCAATTAATTATAAAGAAAATCCCTATTACTAGGCTATTCAAAATCAAATACAAATGCACTATAATTGTAGGCTACCTGTAAGTCATCCTGCACAATCAATGAACCAACAGCATTGCCTAGGGCACTCTCCCATCATGGATAGACATTTTGGAGCGTAGCATAAGGTAACCAGAGTGTATAAGGTAACCAGAATGACTCGTGACTGCCGGTATGCTGGTAATATGGTCACCGCAACAGCCCTACACCCCATTCGTCCAGGTCCCTGTCACTGTGCGAAGGTCACTGTTCTACTGTTACATTCCAGGAGGGGAGGGGCAGCCAGACTGACCATATGGAAGGGGGGGGGGGGCAGAGAGAATGCAGATATAGGAGGACTAGTGTGAAATAGGAAATCAGTGTTTGTGACAGTGGATCTGCATTGTTAGAAACATACTCTATCTGACATAGCAATCTGACTTGGTTTATGAAGCAGAACATCTATATGTTCTTGACATTATACAGTAGAGAAGTAGCTCAGATCACTGCATCAAAAGCAGTGACAAAGATGTGCTGCCAGATGTGAGAGAAATAGAAAGAGAGAGACAGAGACAGAGTGTGTGTATACTGTATGTGAGCGAGAGAGAGGGGGTGGCTGGCCCCTCACCTTACCTATCTAGATTGCTTTGGCTTTGTGAGGAAAACTGTGTGTGCCTGTCTGTGTCTGTATGGTAGGGTTTAGACACATAGCTCATGGCCATGTGACTGTTGTTTATCAGCTTGACCACCGTGACCATGGTGGTTGTCAAGGCCGGACTATTTACATCCTAACAGTTGTCTGTGACCCACGTCAGGGTGCCCCCCCCCAGCCCCGCGATGAGGAACGTTAAAGGGTTGGAGGAGGAACAGATAACGGTCATGCGCCTCCTAAATTAAGACCCACCAGCGTCTCAGGGGGAGAGGAATCCTCCAATGCTACAGAAATAGGGAATGTAATGGAAAACTACAGTTGTAATCTGGAGTTTACATACACCTTACAGGCTGACTACACTGCTCGCGTCACGAGCATTGCAAAATAAACTTAGAAATCTATGTTATTCAATTATTGCACCCACAATGCTCGTGCGCGCCAACGAGAGTCTGCGTTGCCAAGGGCTAAAATAGAAATCAGTTCTATTTCTGACGCAGAGGGCGCTGCAAGTCCTGCCTCTCCCATCTGCTCATTGGTTTATAGAAGCAGGTACCCACGTGCCATCTCCTCATTGTTTATACCCACGTGGGTGACTGAAAAACGAACAAGGTCAGTTGCGGTAATGCACCTAATTTATGGAAGTTGTCAATCGCAATATAAAGTCAAGAGAAGAAAAGGCCTGGAAGGAAGAGAGATGACTAGAAACTATTCGGTTGACAGTTTTATGTGTGGATTATTTGGCGGAGTAGAGGACCTTGTGCATTTCAGGTAAAATCACAACTCAATGTTTATATCCCTGGACAAATTAGCTAGCAACAGCAAGCTAGCTAAATATGACAAATTAGCTAGCAAGTGCAAACTAACTAGCTAAATTGCCATCAATGTTTAATGCTTTTCGACCTGAACCCAAATTAATATAATTGGTTCAGAGTTTGTTTTGATATTTTAACCTGCGTGTCGTGGGTCAGAAGTTTACATGCACTCAGTTAGTATTTGGTAGCATTGCCTTCAATTGTTTAACTTGGGTCAAACGTTTCGGGTAGCCTTCCACAAACTTCCCACAATAGGTTGGGTGAATTCTGGCCCATTCCTCCTGACAGAGCTTGTGTAACTGACTCAGGTTTGTAAGGCCTCCTTGCTCGCACATGCTTTTTCAGTTCTGCCCACACATTTTCTATAAGACTGAGGTCGGGGCTTTGTGATGGCCACTCCAATACCTTAACTTTGTTATCCTTAAGCCATTTTGCCACAACTTTGGAATTATGCTTGGGGTCAATGTCCATTTGGAAGACCCATTTGCGACCAAGCTTTAACTTCCTGACTGATGTCTTAACTTCTTATGGCTGGGGGGCAGTATTGAGTAGCTTGGATCAATAAGTTGCCTAAACTAAACGGCCTGCTCCTCAGTCTCAGTTGCTAATATATACATATTATTATTAGTATTGGATAGAAAACACTCTAACGTTTCCAAAACTGTCAAAATATTGTCTGTGAGTATAACATAACTGATATTGCAGGCGAAACCCTGAGGAAAATCAAACCAGGAAGTGGCTTCTATTTTGAAAATGTTTCTGTGGACATTACGGAAATTATTTGGAATTTGTCTGCGTTGTCGTGACCGCTCTTTCCTGTGGATTTCTGAACGGGCCAAACAAACAGAGGTATTTTGGATATAAAATATATAATCTTTATGGAACAAAAGGAACATTTATTGTGTAACTAGGAGTCTCGTGAGTGAAAACATCCGAAGATCATCAAAGCTAACCGATTAATTTGATTGCTTTTCTGATTTTTGTGACTTGATGCTAGGTGTACATAATGTTTTGTCGAGCGATCGATAAACTTACACAAACTCTTGGATTACTTTCACTGTAAAGCATATTTTCAAAATCTGACATGACAGGTGGATTAACAAAAGGCTAAGCTGTGTTTTCCTATATTGCACTTGTGATTTCATGAATATAAATATTTTTTGTAATATTGTTTGAATGTGGCGCTATGCAATTCTGGGGTTGTTGATGACATTTATCCCGTTAACGGGATGGCAGCCATAAGAAGTTAAGATGTTGCTTCAATATATCCACATCATTTTCCTGTCTCATGATGCCATCTATTTTGTGTGCACCAGTCCCTCCTGCAGCAAAGCACCCCCACAACATGATGCTGCCACCCCCATGCTTCACGGTTGGGATGGTGTTGTTCGGCTTGCTAGCCTCCTCCTTTTTCCTCCAAACATAACGATTGGCATTATGGCCAAACAGTTATATTTATGTTTCATCAGACCAGAGGACATTTCTCCAAAAAGGACGATCTTTGTCCCCATGTGCAGTTGCAAACCGTAGTCTGGCTTTTTTATGGCGGTTTTGGAGCAGTGGCTTCTTCCTTGCTGAGAGGCCTTTCAGGTCATGTCGATATAGGACTTGTTTTACTGTGGATATAGATACTTTTGTACCTGTTTCCTCCAGCATCTTCACAAGGTCCTTTGCTGTTGTTCTGGGATTGATTTGCACTTTTCGCACCAAAGTACGTTCATCTCAAGGAGACAGAACGCGTCTCCTTCCTGAGTCATATGACGGCTTCATGGTTCCATGGTGTTTATACTTGCATACTATTGCTTGTACAGATGAACGTGGGAGCTTCAGGTGTTTGGAAATTTCTCCCAAGGGTGAACCAGACTTGTGGAGGTCTACAATTTATTTTCTGAGGGCTTGGCTGATTTCTTTAGATTTTCCCACGATGTCAAGCAAGGAGACACTGAGTTTGAAAGTAGGCCTTGAAATACATCCACAGGTACACCTCCAATTGACTCAAATTATGTCAATTAGCCTATTAGAAGCTTCTAATGCCATGACATAATTTTCTGGAAATTTCCAAGCTGTTTAAAGGCACTGTATCTAAACTTCTGACCCACTGGAATTGTGATCCAGTGAATTATAGGTGAGATAATTATAAGTGAAATAATCAAATTATGCACAAAGTAGATGTCCTAACCAACTTGCCAAAACTATAGTTTGTTAACAAGACATTTGTGGAGTGGTTGAAAAATGAGTTTTAATGACTCCAACCTTAGTGTATGTAAACTTCCGACTTCAACTGTAGCTGGTATAACACTGGGGTGGTCAATAGCAGTAAATCTATGCAAATGCAATTTCTACAATGGGATATAGTAGACTTTGTCACATCCCACAGGTTTAATTAGGAATAGAGGCAGGATATTGAGAGAGAGAGAGAGAAAGAGAGAGAGAGAGAGGGAGAGAGAAGAAGAAAAATGGCAGAAAGAAACACCAATGACCCTAAACTCACTAATCCGTCCCCTCCTGCCAGTGGCCAGTAATTAAAGTGGAACTAACAGCGTTTTAGCAACATGAAATCTTATTCAAATCTGTTCATATAGACCCCCAGGAAGAATATGACACCTTTTTTTTAATTACATTTCCTGACAAGCGAGCACTTAGATATGGTCATCTTCACGTATTCGTTAATTCATATAATGTTTGGGAATTACATATAGTGAGGCATTTGTGAAAATTCTAGAGCAATATAGAGTGGGAAAGAGGCCATGCGTTTGGATAATTAATAGACACTGCAGGAAATAAAACCTAATAAAAAACATCTGTCTTGTCCAAGACCGGAATCTACGCTGACTGGTACGACATAGCCAATCAGAGGCTTATATGCAAATAATCCATTTGCCACAGGGGCCTGCCTTCATTCACTTTGAACTGGACTGTGTGTTTACAGGCAGCAGCAACAGCGCAACTTTAGATCATTAGAACGCTTTCACCAAAAGACACAATATACACCTGAATCGATTCCTGCAAATATGTAAATACCACGGGAGTCCTCTTACATTTGGGAACTTCACAGTCCTATTGATCAAATGGAAAGGTAGACTTTCCCTCCCTCGGATGCCAATGCACATCAACAATAACAACATCAACAACTAATGCTAGCCAGAGCGAGTTGGCCATCAAGCTAGTTGGCCGTCAAAATTGCACTGAAAAGATGGGGAATAGTAGCCTGCTCGTCCTTCTGCATCTTGCCTGCCAATGTATGCTTGTCTCAACCCACGTGTTGACAAATGAATGGGATTTTGCCTGCCTGCCCGCCCATTTGATTGCCTGCCCGCCCATTTGATTGATGCCAAATACATTTCATTGACAGCTAAGAGACTAACTGTGGAAAACAGTCATTGAAGTTCAGCATAGCTAGCTAGCTAGCAAAGCGATTCACATTTCTTGCTAGCTAACCAAATGACACCTGAATCTCTAGCTGTAGCCAGTGAAAAAATATTTGAGTTCTTTACGATAGCCACATTAGCAGCTAATTATCATTTCATTTTTGGGGGGTAAATACAGGCAAATATATTGATAAAAGTCACCTTGTCCAAGAGAGATTTACACGGTTATCATGCCAGGGTCGGCCTATAGGAAACACAGCCCTTATTTTAAGTGTTTCTACAATCCTCTATGAGAAAAAATGCATGACAAAAAAAACAAAAAAAACGGTTGGAACCATTGCCTTGTTTGACTGCTGTGGTACTCTATCGCAAAATAAACATCAATTCCGTTCTACTTAACTGGGTCTCTCTCATATACACCAATGCAATAGAAGCGGGGTCTGGTCTACTTAGTTCATTGACTTTCATTTTCAATACACTCCTCACCCTTACCTCTTCTCCTCTTGTTTTATCCCTCCTTCCATCTATACACTTAACATTCTGTTTATTTTACCTAAAGGAGACGCATGGTGGATTGACGAGAGGTCAGAGTTATAGATTCAGAGTGACGGGTTTAGATGTTATTGATTCATTGATTTTTCAATGTTAATATTGGCAGTATTTAAAATCCACAGTTTTGGTGTTGATCTTACTGACAGAAACATACAAGAAAACAAGACAAATCAAAACTTTGATTTAGCCTGTTTTTTTTTATAAAGGGAAGCACATTGCCATTTCCTGTCCTAGATTTGCTCAGTGAAAGCTATTGTCAGACATGGCTGTGTTACGTAAAAGTATTGCCTTGCAAAAGCGCCTGTTTAATAATGAACCCTGAATGACAGAGGATCTTTACTCCTAATGTAATCACGCTGACAGCCTCCTTCAAGATGACAATGATTGCATTTTAGAGAGAATGGCAAAAACGCAGCGCTCAAGGAAACTGGGCCCATCCCTCTCTTAATCTGAGAACAATGTTAATTGTCGAGTCTCGAGTGTAGTGATTAGGAATACAGCCAAACAGTCAAATGTTTTGTGTTTAATCACTAACAGGCCAACCCACACTAATCACATTACACATATTACGTGGTTACCATAGCTCCCAGAGATTAGTTATTTATTTGAAGTTATTTTTGCTATAGAGAGTTGAATCAATGTTATGTTTTGGTAGTACACATACGGTACAGTACAGTAAGCCTCATTCCTCCCAGTGGACAGAGATAGAACGGCAACCCTCACACCGTAGACAGATTGGCATTAGGACTGATGATCAAAGGAGAGATCCCAAGAGCTAAATGAGTTATTGAACAGAAGGTGTAAGATTGATCGCCTGGGTGACTGAGAGAGAGAACTGGCCACCATTTTGGCTCCACAGAGACCAATGAACGGCACCATCAAGACAAACAAATGACGTGTCCTGTCTACCGTAAATCAGGTTCTGAGTTATCACAAGTCTTTTTCTCTTTATTCATGGCGCCCGTGTACACATGTGCACATGCGTGTGTGTGCATGTCCACTAGTCTCTTACCTGATTACAGGTGCCTATGTCCACTCCCCCCTTCAGGTACTCCAGAACCTTGTCGATGTTCCCCGCCCTTGCCGCTCGTAAGAAGCTGGTGTTGCTGTCCGACTGGAGAAGAACAAACAGAATAAACACGTTAGAACAATGTTAGAACCCATTTAGAACAACGTTGGCCCAACTTAACCGCTGTGTTGAACTGCTATGAAATAGGTCCGTTTTTATTACTTCTAGAATAGATTGAGTGACTGCTTAGCATACGGCACTCTACCACTTGTTTGAGTGGTGAGACACACTTTAATGCCAATTATGCCAACCTGCACAGGCAAAACAGCCCCTGAGTCTCAAAGACAAACACTAATTAGAAGTCCCTACGGAGCCTGGTGGCAGTGTCACTCATTTTCTGCAGTCATCAACACCTGCACTGAATCAGCATTTTCCAATCTGAGTGAAATAGTGTATAATGTTACACACAGGAATACAACTGAGGGCATGTCCTCTACTTTTATTCACTGAGGCAGACTAAGCTGGAGACGGACCTAAACTTTCGATCGTAGCAGCGCTAAGTCAGCGCTTCCCCTCTCGTTCCCAAAACACACCCTGGCACACACATACAGACACAGAACTGCAGAACCACAGGTTCCTCTCTCCACTGTGAGTAGGGGGTAGAATGTACTCCCTAAAGTAGTCCTGCTCCCTGACAACCAGCCTGTGCTGGTAACGGGGAACCTGATTGAAGTAGCGTTCTGACTAGCAAGGCTAAGTATCTCCCAGAGACACTCAGCGAGGGAGACAGGGCCAGAGTTAGTTCCAGCACGCAGCACAGCACAGCTCAGCCCAAACCCAGACCGAGGATATGCACACTCCTCTGACCCAATCTGTCACTCATTCAATTACACTGCAGTACAGAGACTCCGGACCCAGAGTTAATACATACTCTGGACTTTAACACAAACTCTGAGCTTGTTCATGGTTTAAAACACACTCAGATCTGTAAATGTGGGGAGTACTTTACACTGTATAATGAGGGGGTCCGATAAGAAAAGGACAGTGAGAGAAACTCCACGATTATGACTGACTGTATCTGACGTACAGTCAGCCATAGCCAATGTTACACCGAACTGCATAAGTGAATGCATACGTATGAAGTATTACCGTGCCCCCAGTTACTGATCAATGCTTTACAACGTATCTAAGGGCAGTAATGAGAGACACATTGTGATGATTTGTCCTGGTTTAACCTGCAGCAGCGGTTCTGTGTGTGGATGCTGCAGAGAACTGCACTGCATCATTCAGACCGGACACAACAATACGCAGCAAAACCAAACAGGAGCTAAATCGTGAGACTGAGCAGCAGGATGGCGAGTTGAGCTCTGTTAGCTGAGTGAATACACATGGAATCTTGTAGTAAGCAAAAAAGTGTTAAACAAATCAAAATATATTTTATATCTGAGATTCTTCAAACAAGCCAGGTTTTGCCTTGATGACAGCTTTGCACACTCTTGGTACTCCCTCAACCAGCTTCACCTGGAATGCTTTTCCTACAGTCTTGAAGGAGTTCCCACATATGCTGGGCACTTGTTGGCTGCTTTTCCTTCACTCTACGGTCCAACTCATCCTAAATCATTAATGGGGTTGAGGTCTGGTG
Organism: Oncorhynchus masou masou; assembly: GCF_036934945.1. NCBI lineage: Eukaryota > Metazoa > Chordata > Actinopteri > Salmoniformes > Salmonidae > Oncorhynchus > Oncorhynchus masou. The sequence goes on along the minus strand of NC_088234.1, from coordinate 30,104,165 downwards.
ATTGTGGAGGCCAGGTCATCTGATGAAGCACTGCATCACTGTCCTTCTTGGTCAAATAGCCCTTACACAGCCTGGATGTGTGTTTTTGGTCATTGTCCTGTTGAAAACCAAATGATAGTCCCACTAAGCGCAAACCAGATGCAATGGCGTATCACTCCAGAATGCTGTGGTAGCCATGCTGGTTAAGTGTACCTTGAATTCTAAATAAATCACTGACAGTGTCACCAGCAAAGCACCCACACACCATCACACCTCCTCCTCCATACTTCATGGTGAGAACCACACATGCGGAGATCATTCATTCACCTACTCTGTGTCTCACAAAGGCAAGGCAATTGGAACCAAAAATCTCACATTTTGATTCATCAGACCAAACGACAGATTTCCACTGGTCTAATGTCCATTGCTTGTGTTTCTTGGCACAAGCAAGTCTCTTCTTCTTATTGGTGTCCTTTAGTAGTGGTTTCTTTGCAGCACTTTGACCACGAAGGCCTGATTCATGCAGTCTCCTCCTAACAGTTGATGTTGAGATGTGTCTGTTACTTGAACTCTGTGAAGCATTTATTTGGGCTGCAATTTCTGAGGCTGGTAACTCTAATGAACTCATCCTCTTCAGCAGAGGTAACTCTGGGTCTTCCAGAGAGACAGAGTCTAACCTGCAGCAGGTGGTCCTCATGAGAGACAGTTTCATCATAGCACTTGATGGTTTTTGCGACTGCACTTTGAATTTTCCATATTGACTGACCTTCATGTCCTAAAGTAATAATGGACTGTCGATTCTCTTTGCTTATTTGTGCTACACTTAATATTGACTTTTTCTTTGACCAAATAGGCCTATCTTCTGTATACCGCCATACCACCCTACCTTGTCACAACACAACTGATTGGCTCAAAAAAAAAAATTCCACAAATTAATTTTTAACAAGGCACACCTGTTAATTGAAATGCATTCCAGGTGACTACCTCATGAAGCTGGTTGACAGAATGCCAAGAGTGTGCAAAGCTGTCATCAAGGCAAAGGGTGGCTACTTTGAAGAATCTCAAATATAAAAATCTATATGTTGATTTGTTTAACACTTTTTTGGTTACTACATGATTCCATATGTGTTATTTCATAGTTTTGATGTTTTCACTATCATTCTACAATGTAGAAAATAGTTTAAAACATGAGGAAAAAACCCTGGAAGGAGTAGATGTGGCCAAACATTTGACTGGTACTGTATATAGTGATACAAGCCGACTGCACTGTCTGTAAGTGTGTCTCACACCTCCAATGAGACTGATACCTTATCCCAGACTGAGGGGGGGGGGGGTCTCCTGGGATCTCCTGGGATCTCTTGGAGCCGTGCTCAGATGATTTCTCTAGGGAGGGATATCTCTGCTCTATATATCTGACAGACGGAGAGGTCCAGAGAAACAGCTTGTGGGTTATCCAGCCAGCCCACAGGGGTAGGTTGGTATTGTTACACCAACCAAATTCCCTGTAATATCAACCCTCTGCACCTTGCATGTTAAAGAGCAGCATTTACAGCTCACCTAAGGGAACCACATCAACATGTAAGAAGTTAATGAGTAGCAGCCATTTTGTTTTTATGAGTCATATTACAATTTCTTGCTGAATAATGTTTCTCACTGTCTCTCTGTACAAACCACATATGGATATCAGAGAAGGGAAGTGTGTTCATCTCAAAGCTGCAATAGGTCACTGTGCCCGTGTACACTGACTGGAAGACAGTGTCAGAATTGTACTCAGCTATATTATACAATGGTACCATTAGGCCCACAGGACAGAGGAGTAGAAAAGACAGATCAAATCCTCAGTCGGATTCCTGGCTGCCGAGTCACATTATGCAAGGCAGAGAGGGTGGAGAGATGAGAATGAATTAAGGAAAGAGAGGGTGTTTTATGGCTTTGCGGGTGAATGAACACTCCCACGTGGAGTCGTGATATTAAGGAGAGGTAGGGAGGTAGAGAGAGAGAGAGAGAGAGAGAAAACAGAGAGTGGGAAGGAGGTATGTTACTCAATCAGAGATGAAGGTCTTTGATAAATGTGTTCATTCATAAGCCATTCTTTACATAGACTAAATTAACACTTCTTACTGTGTTACCCTTCATTAATAAATCAAGCACAGCAGGTTCATACAGGAAACACGAGTGTTGTATTACCTGATATTGCCTCCAAATAGATTCATCACACTACCTTAATATGGAGGTATATTAGTCGACCAGGTTGCACACACATTCTTTGATGGTCCTTGCTATCCGGAATCCTTGAGACGTCCAACTCTGACGTCACCCCAATTGAAGTATGGGTTACGTTTAGGGTTAGGGTAGGGGCATCCCAAGGATGCTGGTTAAGTATGCCTTGAATTTTAAATAAATCACTGACAGTGTCACTGGCAAGGCAACCCCACACCATCACACCTCCTCCTCCATGCTTCACGGTGGGAACCACACATGCGGAGATTATCCGTTCACCTACTCTGTGTCTCACAAAGACACGGCGGTTGGAACCAAAAATCTCACATTTGGACTCATCAGACCAAAGGACAGATTTACAACCGTCTAATTGCTTGTGTTTCTTGGCCCAAGCAAGTCTCTGCTTCTTCTTGGTGTTCTTTAGTAGTGGTTTCTTTACAGCAATTTGACCTGATTCAAGGCCTGATTCACACAGTCTCCTCTGAACAGTTGATGTTGAGATGTGTCTGTTACATAAAATCAGTGAAGCATATTTTTGGGCTGCAATTTCTGAAGCTGGTAACTCTAATGAACTTATCCTCTGCAGTAGAGGTAACTCTGGGTCTTCCTTTCCTGTGGCGGTCCCCCATGAGAGAGTTTCATCATAGCGCTTGATGGTTTTTGCGACTGCACATGAAGAAACATTCAAGGTTCTTGAAATGTTCCGTATTGACTGACCTTCATGTCTTAAAGTAATGCTGGACTGTCGTATCTCTTTGATTATTTGAGCTGTTCTTGCCGTAATATGGACTTTGTCTTTTACCAAATAGGCCTATCTTCTGTATACCACTCCAACCTTGTCACAACACAACTGATTAGTTCAAACGCATTAAGAAGGAATTATATTCAACAAATTAACTTTTAACAAGGCACACCTGTTATTTGAAATGCATTCCAGGTGACCACCTCATGAAGCTGGTGGAGAGAATGCCAAGAGTGTGCAAAGCTGTCATCAAGGCAAAGGTTGGCTACTTTAAAGAATCTCAAATATAAAATATATATTGATTTATCTAACCCTTTTTTGGTTAATGCATGATTTCATGTGTGTTATTTCATAGTTTTGAAGTCTTCACTGTTATTCTACAATGTAGAAAATAGTACAAATAAAGAAAAACTCTAGTTGTGGTCAAACTTTTGACTGGTACTGTATATCACTGGGAATTTCAACCGAACCCGTGAAGCGTGACATCACATTACTGACCATGTCATTTCAGCTTCAAAAGCCTCCCTAGACTGAGATTGCATAAAACAATAATTTACACAGAATAGAATGTGTGTAGAGAATTTACATTATAAATAAAGTAAATATTGTATCCCACGACGACCGTCCAACGACCAATGCTGTTGGAAACATGCTCGGCCCTCCCAGTTACCATGGAGACAAGCGGCCCTGCCTCTCTTGGTAACCATGACAACTGTTTTTTCCCTCTCTCTCTATTTCTCTCTCTGGGGTGCGGTGGAACCTAAGAGTTCACACATAGCTCATTTAACTACTTTACTACTTAACTACTTTACCATAAGAGACATTTTTCAGACTTAATGTAATGTGGCAAACTCACTCAACATTACACCAGTGCTGATAGGGGAAGTACAGGCTTGTAACAAGCTCAGCAACCTCGTGTGATACAGATGTACCTAGGCACTAACCTAACCTGGTCCCCTCTACCAAAGATTGTGTGTGGGTCACCGCACTGCCCTAAGCCACAACCACCCCAGCCTAGCGTGATTAAGTTGTCGCCCTTAAAAAACCCTCCTAACATGCATCACGTGCTCCACAGGCTCTTACAGGAACATTATCATTCTCACACATACACGGAAACACACACACCACACACACGCACGCATGCACGCACATACACAAACACGCACACACACTGTGACACACGCTTATTCACAGATAAGGCAACTGTACCCTTGTCTTTTGCTGGTGTACAAAATCCCACACTCCAATGGAAGAACACCTTCTATTCTTGGACATCATGACAGCCTATCATATCAACAGACAACAGTGTTTACTGGGTATCTGTTGTACACAGCAACCATGTCACACCACTGGTACCTAGGACTAAGAGACGGGCGTTAATGTTAACATTTCCTTCATTAACGCCAGGTTCGCCAACTGTGTGTGTGTGTGTGTGTGTGTGTGTGTGTGTGTGTGTGTGTGTGTGTGTGTGTGTGTGTGTGTGTGTGTGTGTGTGTGTGTGTGTGTGCGCGCCGTGTGTGTGCCTTGTGTGTGTTCGTGTGGGCATGCATGTGTGTGTGTATTTTACATTAAACCCTCATTTGGGCTGCCTGGCATGCACAGCCACTATATGCGCACACATATTGTAATTACAGTATGTGATGATTACTGTCATCACATTCAACTGGACTGCAGTATCCATGGAACCTTGATCGTTACCACCGCATACCCCGAGTTCAGCTTTTAATATCCTATGATTATCGGAAACTTTTAGGAATATTATGATTAAATGACCAAACAATATTCTCATTTTAAATGGAACTGTAACTAAGTAAATTTATACTCTGTTTTATTATATCTGATTAACAATATGAGTTCATAAGAAGGGATTGTATGACACGGACAAGGAGTAATTAAATATAACAAACATTCCAAACTAGTCTGGAGAGGAGTGGGTTTAAGTAAGCAGATAGGGTCGTTAACCTATGGTTGAACTGACGAAACTTAGCTCTGGAGTGTTTAAGATAAGGCAGTGAGTGCATTCCTAGGTTTTCTGTTAATTAGAACTGTCAGCTAAGTGGTGATCGATAATGGTGAAGGGGTCAAAAGTTATTTCAGTTATGTTGTGTGACCTGTGAGTGAGTTAGTGAGTTGGAATGAACTTGTAAACTCACTTAATTCTAGGTCGGGAGGAGGGGATTCATTCTAGAAGCAATGAAATGACGTCATGTTATTGTATATGAACTGTTGCTCGTGGTAACGTGGCTGCGTGCTCCGAGAGTAAATTCTGTCACCTATTATTGATAAGACTGGTCTCCGTCTATTTTATGCAAACAAGAATCTTACAAAATCTCATAAAATAGATTAAGGGAATTCAATTAATGAAAACATATTGGAATAATTAAATTACTGTAACAGAAACCATCGGACTTCATCACACATGAGGCTTCCAAATGGAATTCTATCGAACCTCATTCGACTCAATGAAAAACAAGGAAACATTCAATAGGAAGCTGTAGATTATGATAACATGAACTCACCACATATTCAAAGGCTTCAAGATCAAGGTGACATAATGGAAGCATGCGGTTTGATGTATTGGCTAGGATCTCTCTTCTGTAATTGTTTATGCATGCTGTGAGATGTTACCTCATCGTGATTGGTTCATCCTGGGAGCCCCCCCCCTCATTAGCAATCAGTGTCATCAACATCAGCTGGGCCCAACATTTCTGGGCCAATGCCAAAACAGGATATAGCTGGCCGCCAGAGCATACTGGCCAACCCGGCTCTCCCTGAGGACTCATTCGCATATAGTAAATCAGCACTAGGCCCAGCTTCGTTAGGGACACTAAATTTAGACCTACTCTAAATTCACCAGTAGAGGCTAATGCTTTCACTGAGGCATGACAGATAGTGTGTGTTGCTGACCGAGAACACCATAAAAAACATTGTAAGGGAGGGTAAACAACATACAATATTTTATTGAAAGCACAAGGATGCTGTATTGTCCTTGCAGTGCTAACAAAGCCTTGCTATACGCCACTGAAGGATAACTTATAAACCACATCTTCTGATTTAAAATGTTACATTGCTAGCTATTTCAAGGCCGAAACACTTTGTACAGACGGTGTGAAAAGCAGGAAAAAAACATCAGAATGTGTACTAGAGATTCCACAGTCCACTTAGTGACAAAGAGCGCGAGAGCTAACTGTCAGGGGTGAAAGGTCAGGGGTCAAGTTGAAGGCATAGGTCGTGTCCCCCTGTGCAGACGTTACATGCATCAACCAATGGTTGTGTGCCATGTCATCAACTGTGCCGTCGGGCACCAGATTGCTATAACATATGATGTGGTTAGCTGATACATAAAATACCTATCCAGGCATTGTAAGATCTGGCATGCGCTAGCAACACGACCCTGCTCTTAGCGAACACCAGCCACTGTTTAAAATAGTCCATGTTCTCAAAAACAGTAGGCGTCCTCAGAGAGAGCAGACCTTTAGCTGTCAGCGTGGTTAACTATAGCAGGAACACTCTGAAGGAGTACAAACACACACTCACACACGCCAAACACAGACATACTACACACACATCACTGTCTTTCTGGGCGTTTAAAATTTATTTGCAGCATTAAAAATGGCCGCTAACGAAAGTGGCCCCAGGGGATGATAACTGAGCCCTCTGGAGATTAGGGCCCCTGATAAAACACACACAATGTGTGTACTATACACAAAATTGCACAAATACGCCAGGCTACACTCTTACGAGGGTTGTGCCGAGTAGTCGGTCAAAACATGTATCGTAACGGATATGGGCAATTTTCTGGATACAATTATGATCCAAGCATCTTTCTCATGTCAGTCAGTGACAGAGTTTCTAAACCATACAGTCAGTCAGTCATGTGAGTGGTCTAAATACCTCAACTGGCTAGTTTGCCTGTCTGTAAAGAAAAATGGTGGGCTGTACATTGATCCTGTTGCTCTGATTGGATAGAGTGAAGCTTTATTTCTCATAATTTCACCCGTTCACTTTTCCTCGCATGTTTTCAGTCTGATCATTTAGATTGCTACTGCCTGCAACTATAATAAATCACATGTCGAGAACGTTTGCTATCAAGCTATCAATGTGCATTATATCTAACAAGTGTGGCAAGGGTAGGGAAAAATATGAAATGCTAATGTGCATTCTGAGTGAGTGACAGCAAACTGCCCACTGCAAGTTGAGGACACACAGACAGACACAATGCATTGGGGCAGGTAGCGTTCTCCTGGCATCTGCCAAACCCAGATTTATCCGTCAAACTGCCAGATGGTGAAGTGTGATTCATCACTCCAGAAAACGCATTTTCACTGATCCAGACTCCAATTGCGGCAAGCTTTACACCACTCCAGCTGACGCTTGGCACTGCACATGGTGATCTTGTGTGCGGCTGCTCGGCCATGGGAACCCATTTTATGAAGCTCCCGACAAACAGTTCTTGTGCTGACGTTAATACCAGAGGCAGTTTGGAACTCGGGAGTGAGTGTTGCAACTGAGGACAGACGATTGTTACGCGCTACGTGCTTCAGCACCAAGCGGTCCCGTCTGTGAGCTTGTGTGGCCTACCACGTCACTGCTGAACCGTTGTTGCTCCTAGACGTTTCCACTTCACAATACCAGCACTTACAGCTGACCCAGAGCAGCTCCAGCAGGTCATAAATTTGACAAATTGAAATGTTGGAAAGGTGGCATCCTATGATGGTGCCACGTTGAAAATCACTGAGCTCTTCATATAGGCCATTTTACTGCCAATGTTTGTCTATGGAGATCGCATGGCTGTGTGCTCGATTGTATACACCATTCAGCAATGGGTGTGGCTGAAATAGATGAATCCACTAATTTGAAGGGGTGTCCACATACTTTTGTGTATATAGTTTATTTTGCCAACATCTATTGAGGCAACACTTCTGTCTATTCCAATTACGAGTATCCTCCGATCCGACTATCAACTGTCAACTTACGGCTACGATGACAAAATACGAGTATGGCCATGTCGGCACACCCCTGACTCTTACAGTACTCCTCTAAGTCACATCATGTCCTTGATCTCAGCAGGCATGGTATGAGTGTGGAGTGTGATGTGAGGTGATAGGAGGAGACACTCCAGGGGAATTGGAATGTACTGGTCATTGCTCTGGAAATGAGTGGGACATTGAACACAACACAACTGCAGCTAGCACAGAGCAGTGCATTATACTGTACTGTAGGGAGGGATGGAAATCAATATCAATTATGGAAATACTAAGTCTCACAATAAAATGCAAGGCTCACAAACAAATAAATTGTACATTAAGAACTGCCTTTCGCAGTTTCGCCTTCCTTTAGCACAAATAGCGCTCTCTCTCTCTCCCTCCCTCCCTCCCTCTCACCAACAATCCTCCTATTTATCCTTAATTACATACTGGACACAATGAATTCTCACATTCTCCAAAGCAATTTATTTAGCCTGCTTTCACGCACCTTTCACACACTATAATTGTTTTGAAGAGAATAGTCAGGAAACATGGCGGCGGGGGGGGGGTGGTCGATATCCCCCTTTCAGAATTATGTTTTTTCTCTCTCACAGCTTCATCCTCTCTTACCCAGGTATATATGTTCAGGGCTCTCTCGATTCTCTATCTCTCTCCCTTTTCTCTTTCCAGGCAATGATTCTCTGCTGGTAGAAGAGTCACTATGGGTCGCTAGGTCATCTGAGTCACAACGTCCTCACAGGCAGCTCTGTCCAATTACAGATCGCTGTGGTACCGCTCTCTCACACCACTCTGTATGACACAGCTGCCTAGACGTATCTGGCCTTGGTACTCGACTGGCTTTATTTTTGTATCCCATCGCTTGGTTTGCTTCGCTGTCGGTAACTCTGTCCACACCTCTTTGATGTGGCAAAGCCTTTGAGCATAGCAGGATTGGGCAGATTTTTTCCCCCCCTGGGGGAAGGTGAGTTGAAATAACTGTTTCTTCTTTGGTGAGTACTTTCAAAATGCTGTAAACCCTGTAAACCCTGTACATCACACTATTCCCCACATCAGTGTAATGGAGGGGAGAATATTACTATAAAAAACACAACAAGGTTAGTCAATGGGTTTACACGAGGTGGGAAAAAGATACAGGAGCTATTTTTAAAGAGCTACAGTACAAAGAAAATAAGCAAGACTGGAGACCCAAGGCAGGAGTGGCATGGAATTGCGCCAAGTCTTACCAGTATTTGGGGTTCTGGTTCAGGCTCAGGATGTTGTTCAAAGCAGTAGTAGTCTGACTCTGGTAGAATGTGGTCCATCTTGGGTTGAATCCCATTGGCTTTCAAACCCTTTTCAGCCTCACACACCTTACACATTGCTGCGTTGCCCATGGCAACCGCTAGTCACAATCCCAGTGTCTGCGAAGCCAGGCGTCATCAAATGTAAACAAACCAACAAAAGCAGGTAAAGTTGCTCTAGTAAATCCACAAAAGAAAATCCAGTCCTGTATCTTTTTTTCCCCATCCACCCCTAGAGCGCTAACGGCAAGATGCTACATCCACAGGTGGGCTAAGATGCTACCTTTTGCCCAGCAAACCCACTCTGCCTGTCAGCCTCGCCAGCTTTCCTTGTCCCCCTCTAGGAGCACAATCTACTACTGCCGCTAAGCGCTAACACTGGCCCATTGCTAATTCCAGCTATATTTACACCCACCAGCCTAGATATGCATGGGAACGAGGGTGGTCCGACCGACTGGCGGGAGGGTGGCGTGCCAAAACAGATGAGGGGGTGGGGGAGGTACAGTAGCCCCCTGGTTGCTCTGGAATGCCCTCTCATGGAGGTCAGAGGCAGGGTTACCCCTGGCGATGAGGGCTGTTATCACGCTGAGGGTGACCATGACTTAGTGTGTGGTGCTGACTTAACCTGATGTCATGAAGGGGAGTGGGGAAGGGTTATAACTCTCGGAGATCTAGTATGAACTTCAGCAGTCACACAATAGCTATTTAAATGTATTGTGTTGTGTGAATCTTGTCCTCTGTGTGTCACAGTGATGCCTACAGCACTGATTATTGATTGGATGAAGCTGGGCGGCAAATTAAAGGCAGAGCCAGATCTTTTTATTGAATTGATCTCGCTCTCAGGGTTCAGGATTTGTAATTCATTTACCCCCAGATCCACCATAGTGATTGATCTCAGCTGAGAGAGGCCTAACTAGGTGTTTGTCAGATCTTTTGTGAGCTTGTCTCATTTGAGATGCTACTCGGCTGCATTTCAAGACTGTGTGTGTGTGTGTGTGTGTGTGTGTGTGTGTGTGTGTGTGTGTGTGTGTGTGTGTGTGTGTGTGTGTGTGTGTGTGTGTGTGTGTGTGTGTGTGTGTGTGTGTGTGTGTGTGTGTGTGTGTGTGTTCTGTAAATGTGAGGTAAATGTGCCCGTTCTCTCTGGTCTGAATATGTGACTTGGCATTGTGACGGTACTAACAATGCCCACCCTGTTTCAAAATGTCGGCCAAATATTTCTCATTCACTGGAATATGTTAGCCCATGCAGGGAGTAAACACACTTCATTGTAAAGAACCACACAACCATGGTAAACTATTCTCTAGGAATAAATTAACAAATAAAATGGGGCAATTTCAGACCTTTTACTGCAGGGCAATTATCAGACTCAAAAGTCTGGAGGCTTATTGTGTAAATGTGTGAAGAAAGGGCAATTAAATTGTTTCAACCACTTCCAACTAACTGAGGAGAAGCATCCAACTGCAGAGAGCGCTAAATGAGCCATACAAATGAGTTACTCAAACCAGAAGTACAGACTCCTTCAGAGCTTCTTCAAAGTCTATTTCTGCAGAGTCACCCCCATCGTCTATAAAACATTTACATGATCGGACCATTAATATCCCTCTCTAAGCCTTCTCACACCCCCTTACACACACACACACAACCCCATCACACACACTTGACTATAGGTTAGACCCATCACTATAGACCAGACACAAATAATGTGGACACGAGACCTTCCATTAAAAAATTGAATAACAATGAATTAGCCCTATTAACCTTATCCTCCATGTAATTTACTCATGTCTCCTTCCATTGTGTTTTTAATGCTTGCATGCCTGTATTATCTGCCAATAAACACATTCTCTTAGTTTGCCCAATGGGAAGCAATGTTCATATGGTGTATCAGAGATCCAGACCCCGCCACTAAGCACATGCATCACAAGCAATAGCAACTAAACAAGCCCTTCCCCCACTCCCCCACTAACCCAATCACTTCCTACCATGTTTAACCCCTCCCACTACTCAATATCAACCCCCCCCTCCCAACCCCTAATTCCAAACACATCCAATTCCAACACTGGTGCCTCCATCTAAAGGATATTTTGTTTCAATTTCCCTCAGTATTACAGCTGAGATGAATATGTAATCCTGTGGGCAGTGCAGACAACAACCAGCTTAAATCTGTGGTCAAATCAAACCAAACTTTATTTGTCTCGACTGGCCTTGATAAATAAAGTTTTATTTTCACTGAATATTTGTTTGGTTATTGGTTAGACTACAATTAGGGTGTTGAAAGGTTAGGATTATTTTGCTTTTAGTACTGTTTAGTACTGTTGTACATGTTGTACAATGCCGTGGTTTCCTAACGGAAACCCTGAGGGTTTTGTTTTTCTTGGAATAGAAACATCATAATATTAATCAAATTAAGCTACATTTCTTAAAACCAATCCCGTATACCCTGTCCTTACAAAAAAGGTTTGATATTTTCTAGTACAGCCAATGTTAAAAAAGTAAAATGCTTCTCAAAAATGCCCTCTGGTGGTCAAACTAGCTCTAACGAGCATTAATGGCAACGATGGCTGACACTTAATAAGTAACAAGTAACACTGAATCATGCATGAGAGCATCAGCTGTGTGATCATGCTCTCCACAGCCAATGTGAGTAAGACCTTTAAACAGGTCAACATTCACAAGGCCGGCGGGCTTACCAGGACGTGGACTCCGAGCATGCGCTGACCAACTGGCAAGTGTCTTTACTGACATTTTCAACCTCTCCCTGTCTGAATCTGTAATACCAACATGTTTCAAGCAAACCACCATAGTCCATGTGCCCAAGAACACTAAGGTAACCTTCCTAAATTACTACCGACCGTAGCACTCACGTCTGTAGCCATGAATTGCTTTGAAAGGCTGGTCATGGCTCACATTAACACCATTATCCCAAAAAAACCTAGACACACTACAATTTGCATACCGCCCCAACAGATCCACAGATGATGCAATCTCTATTGCACTCCACACTGCCCTTTCCCACCTTGACAAAAGGAACACCTATGTGAGAATGCTATTCATTGACAACAGCTCAGTGTTCAACAGTATAGTGCCCTTAAAGCTCATCACTAATTAAGGACCCTGGGACTAAACTCCTCCCTCTGCAACTGGATCCTGGACTTCCAGACGGGTGGCTCCCAGGTGGTAAGGGTAGGTAACAACACATCCGCCATGCTGATCCTCAACACTGGAGCCCCTCAGGGGTACGTGCTCAGTCTCCTCCTGTACTCCCTGTTCACTCATGACTGCACGGCCAGGCACGACTCCAACACCATCATTAAGTTTGCCGATGACACAATAGTGGTAGGCCTGACCACCGACAACGACGAGACAGCCTATAGGGAGGAGGTCAGAGAGCTGGCCGTGTGGTGCCAGGACAAAAACCTCTCCCTCAACGTGATCAAAACAAAGGAGATGATTGTGGACTACAGGAAAAGGAGGACTAAGCACGTCCCCATTCTCATCGACGGGGCTTTAGTGGAGCAGGTTGAGAGCTTCAAGTTCCTTGGTGTCCACATCACCAGCAAACTATCATGGTCCAAGCACAAGAAGACAGTCGTGAAGAGGGCAAGACAAAACCTATTCCCCCTCAGGAGACTGAAAATATTTGGCATGGGTCCTCAGATCCTCAAAAGGTTCTACAGCTGCACCATCGAGAGCATCCTGACGGGTTGCATCACTACCTGGTATGGCAACTGCTCGGCCTCCGACCGCAAGTCACTACAGAGGGCAGTGCGTACGGCCCAGTACATCACTGGGGCTAAGCTTCCTGCCACCCAGGACCTCTATACCAGGTGGTGACAGAGGAAGGCCTTAAAAATTGTCAAAGACATCTGCCACCCTAGTTATAGACTGTTCTCCATGCTACCGCACAGAAAGCGGTACCGGAGACCCAAGTCTAGGTCCAAGAGGCTTCTAAATAGCTTCTACCCCCAAGCCATAAGACTCTTGAACATCTAATCAAATGGCTACCCAGACTATTTGCATTACCCCTCCCCCTTGTATAATGCTGCTACTCTCTGTTATTATCTATGCATAGTCACTTTAATAACTGTACCTACATATACATATTACTCAATTACCTCCACTAACCGGTGCCCCCGCACACTGACTCTGTACCGTTACCCCCTGTATATAGCCTCGCTATTGTTATTTTACTGCTGCTCTTAAATTATTTGTTACTTTTATTTATTTGGGAGGGGTATTTATCTTAAAACTGCATTGTTGGTTAATGGCTTGTAGGTAAGCATATGACAAATAACATTTGATTTGATTTGACCAACAGAGAGGAAGAGAAAACTTGTTAAAAATAGGGCTCTGGGCTAGGGGTTGCACTCTGACCAAAAATCTCATCACCCAATTAGAGTCGCATTAGCAGATGGTTGGGTGTGGTCGGGGTGGGCTAGCTCGGGAAAAAGGGCCTCTTCCAGTTTAGATAGAAGGGGATGGGCAATATGAACGCAATTAGGATTCTCATTCACATGCCAAACTGCTTGTCAAACGGGAGATGCTGCACAGTGTGGAGTAGTGCACTCTGATGCCCTGTGGAGGACACTGATGTAATACGGTATTCAACATGTTGTATGTGGTATGTTTCCACATGGCTGTGTATTAGTAAGTACCACTTAGACACACTTGACATACAGCACCAGTCAAAAGTTTGGACACCTACTCATTCAAGGGTTTTCTTTATTTTACTATTTTCTACATTGTAGAATATTAGTGAAGACCTCAAAACTATGAAATAACACATATGGAATCATGTAACCAAGCAAGTGTTAAATCAAAATATATTTTAGATTATTCAAAGTAGCCACCCTATACCTCGATGAAAGCTTTGCACATTATTGGCATTCTCTCAACCAGCTTCACCTGGAATGCTTGGAGTTCCCATATATGCTGAGAACTTGTTGGTTGCTTTTCCTTCACTCTGCAGTCCAACTCATCCCAAACCATCTCAATTGAGTTGAGGTCGGGTGATTTTGGAGGCCAGGTCATCTGATGAAGCACACCATCACTTTCTTTCTTGGTCAAATAGCCCTTACACAGCCTGGAGGTGTATTGGGTCATTGTCCTGTTGAAAAACAAATGATAGTCCCACTAAGCGCAAACCAGATGCGAAGGTGTATCACTCCAGAATGCTGTGGTAGCCATGCTGGTTAAGTGTACCTTGAATTCTCAATAAATCACAGATAATGTCACCAGTAAAGCACCCCCACACCATCACCCCTCCTCCTCCATGCTTGGTGGAAACTACACATGCGCAGATCATCCGTTTGCATACTCTGTATCTCACAAAGACACGGCAGTTGGAACCAAAAATCTCAAATTTGGACTCATCAGACCAATGGACAGATTTCCACCGGACGGATGTCCATTGCTCGTGTTTCTTGGCCCCAGCAAGTCTCTGCTTCTTATTGTTGTCCTTTAGTAGTGGGTTCTTTGCAGCAATTCGACCATGAAGGCCTGATTCACACAGTCTTCTCCGAACAGTTGACGTTGAGATGTGTTTGTTACTTGAACTCTGTGAAGCATTTATTTGGGCTGCAATTTCTGAGGCTGGTAACTCTAATGAACTTATCCTCTGCAGCAGAGGTAACTCTGGGTTTTCCTTTCCTGTAACGGTCTTCCTTTCCTGTTGCGGTCCTCATGAGAGCCAGTTTCATCATAATGATGGTTTTTGCAACTGCATTTGAAGGAACTTTCATAACATTTTCCTGATTGACTGACCTACATGTATTAAATTAATAATGGACTGTCATTTCGCTTTGCTTATTTGAGCTGTTCTTGCCATAATACGGACTTGGTATTTTACCAAATAGGGCTATTTATTTTACTAGGCAAATCAGTTAAGAACAAATTCTTACGGCTTAGGAACAGTGGGTGAACTGCTTTGTTCAGGGGGCAGAACGACAGATTTTTACCTTTACCTCTACCTTGTCAGCTTGGGGATTCTATCTTGCAACCTTCTGGTTACTAGACCAACACTCTAACCACTAGGATACCTACTGCCCCTACCGCCCCTAACTATCTTCTGTATACCAGCCCTACTTTGGCACAACACAACTGATTGGCTCAAACTCATTAAAGAAAGAAATTCCACAAATGAACTTTTAACAAGGCACACATGTTAATTGACATGCATTCCAGATGACTATCTCATGAAGCTGGTTGAGAGAATGCCAAGAGTGTGCAAAGCTGTCATCAAGGCAAAGAGTGGATACTTTAAAGAATCTCAAATATAACATTTATTTTGATTTGATTTAAACTTTTTTGGTTACTACATGATTCCATATGTGTTATTTCATAGTTTTGATGTCTTCACTATTATTATACAATGGAGAAAATAGTAAAAATAAAGAAAACCCCTTGAATGAGTAGGGGTGTCCAAACTTTTGTCTGGTACTGTACACATTCACTTCCCTGCCCTGGGATCAAAAATCCAAATCAGGCTTCCCTACTTTATAGGGTAATGTAATTGCAAAAGACTATGAAAATCAAATGAATAACAGAAGTCGGTGGTCCATGTTGCCATGGAAACACAGGCGTTCTTGTTGCTCAGTTGATGCGAGGACATTTTTCCTCTAAAACCATAAAACCATAGATACACTGCATCTTTGATAGGTGCCATTTCTATTGGAAATGCTCAAATGACATGTTATGTGTTTCTGACACAAAGATTGACAACAGACCTACAGTGTTGCCTGGAGTGATCTAGTCTGTTGAAGTGCACAGTGCCATACAGTATAGAGTTTAACGTATTGTACTGCCGTAACCATGGTGGCCAGATCCCAGCCATTCTGAATGGCCAGAGGCTGGGCCAGATGTTGGGGATTTAGGGTCGATTTGGTTCAGCGGCTCAACCAACCCATCCCCCTTCACCGAGAACCCTTTCAACTATCCAAACCCCCACTGTGCGACAGCCTGGCTACACCAAACTTGCCCAGCCCAGACGTTCATCTACGGTCACTCATCTGGCTTTGACCATAGCTTCACCATCAGTTGACTGCCAAAACACAAAATATACAAGAAAGAGAGAGAATTGGGCCAGAGAAGAGTAGTAGCCAATATGGCTGGCCGATGCTAATGTCAATAGCCAGTCTGTCTACATCACACAAGACGATCTCTAACAAGCCTATCTAATGTATGCATTCCCTTTCATCTCTATGGATTATGGCGACAGAGCCGCAACCAGATGAGCCATTCGCCCTTTTTTTTGTCACAGTTCCCTCGTATCGGTTCAAAAGACTTTGACATTACAAAACAAAATGATTTTCCAATTGTTTCGTTCTGAACAGAGCCATCATTTTTTGTTGTTGTTCCGTTCCACTGTTCCGACCAGCAAAATAAAGTTCTGAACTGGTTTGAAGCCACAAAAAAGTACAGGTTTATATCGTTCCTTTCTGTTCCTTTTCAAACCTCAAACAGATTTCAGAATGTGGCGGCAGCGTAGCCTAGTCGTTAGAGCGTTGGACTAGTAACCAAATGGTTGCAAGATTGAATCCCCAAGGTACAAAATCTGTCGTTCTGCCCCTGAACAAGGCAGTTAACCCACTGTTCCTAGGCTGTCATTGAAAATAAGAATTTGCTCTTAACTGACTTGCCTAGTTAAATAAAGGTCAAATAAAGATTATCTCAACATTAAATTACTTCTACAATCAGTGCGGATGGAGCAGGCAAGCTATAGTTCTTTTAGCCTAGGCAACGACGTTATCGGCTGCCTAGGCTATAGTTGTTTACATGTGCGACGGACAACCATGTTTAGGGCACAAGACGTGACTTTTTGTGGGTGGTGAGAGAGCGCATGAGGGTAGAGGAGAAGGCTTGGGCATCTTGTTATGACATGAATTTCCTGAATTACACCCACAGAATTATACATATGGAGGAGTGGCTTCTATGGCGGAACTTTGAATGTCTTTGAACTTCAGAGAGTTAGACCAGAGCTGTGTAAGCTAGCTAGCAAACATGCTTGTGTGTGCAGAGCAGCACCAGAATGAAGAACACTTACATTTTTGTAGTTAATAAATCCAATGTGAAACGTGATAACTATATTATCCATAACTAGCACTGAAAAAGTGAATCCGTTCTTCTCGAATTAAAAATCCTTCCCTAATTTCGGAATCACACTTGTAACGTCAGTAGGGTACAGAAGTCTAAGATTCTGAGCTGGAGGGGTACGTTGCCTACACACGCACACACAGGAAGAGATTTTCAGCTGGCAAGTAGACACATGAATATGTTTCTGAATGACAGAGTGAGGGCTTTGGCATAGGTGCCTTTTTGCACTTTTTTGTGAAGAAAAGAAAATGCCCCGAACGTAAAATAATGTTATTAACCGGTTCCCGTGCTTTTAAAATAACGGTTCTGTTCCGGAACAGTAAAGATCACTTTTGTTCCCGTTTCTGATTCTGTTCCTCGAAAAATGTCGTTATTTTCCTGTTTTTGCGGTTCTGTTTGCTGAACCGGTTTCAAACCCTGGTACAAAGAGAGAAAGAACTGGAGGAACGGTTTTAACTCTCAGAGGACAGACAAAAGTAACACCAGGATATGACTAACACAGCGATGAGGCAGAAAGCTACATTTGTGAAGATGGGATACCTCAGAGAGATTTCAGAAACTGGCATAATTCAAGTGTTCCTCCCCCTCTATCTCTCTGTTCATCTCTCTGTATCACATTCACCACAGTACTCCTGGAACCTCTCATGTAAAATGCAGAATCCAGCAGTACTACATCCACCCCCAAAAATAAAAAGATAGAAGGGAGAGAGAGGAGACAGACTGAGAGAGTTTGAAAGGCCACAGGCTCTCTGTGAGGTTGTCCTTCAGCTGCTCCAACTGTGAATAATTCTTCCAGAAATAAACTGGGGCAGCGAAGTTTGTACAGCCAGGGTCAACCAGGAGCCAGGGAGATGGGCAAAGGAAACTGATTCAGGCTAACCCTGATATGCATTAAATGTGCTGAACCCAACGCCTTAAATACCCAATTCAGTCCAAACAAAACTTGAAGGATTTTCCAGACAAAAAAAAATGTGAGGCCCAATCACTCATCATAAAATCGTCAATGAGGAATAGGACTTAAACACGGAGGAAGAATCACTTACTTTTCTCATGGTCCCAAAAGCCACGAACCCTGAATCAACCGTCAGCCATGAAGTCTGCATCTCCTTCACCTGAACACACCTCACTTCCCGAATCCCCCCACAAGAGCTATCCTTCCTTTCCGACCCAAGGTCTCTGAAGCTAAACACAGTGTGCTGTCCAACCGTGTGATGATATCCCTGGTGAGTGGACCAATAGTATTGACAGGGACCCGGTGTTTGTCCCAAAAACAGCCCTAGGACCTGGACTGGGACCAGCAAGGGAATGATTAAACAGACACTAAAGCAATTGGTGACTTTAATTGGCGAGACTCTAATCTCAACTGATATCTCGGGCATACAGTTTATCACAACACTTTACCAACCCATCACACTGGAAACTGGAGAGGCACTAGAACAGAATACAGGGTGTGTTGAGATGCTGAACCGAGCTGGAAATAACTGTCCGGACGCCCACATTACAGTAACCTACTGTACATCTTCACAAACCGTCAGGGGGACCAAGTGGAGACTTTGTTGTAAGTACCGATGTTCTTGCACAGATGGATGGTATGGATGAACGCTTGTAGAAACATAAATATTCAGTGATTCTAAATAGACAAAGATAAACCGATGACTCATATGAACACATTGATATTCTGCTGGTTGGGAGAAGCAGCAAGCGCCAATATCTCGCATTTCAGAGCTAGCTCACTCTACCTGTGGCTCGAAAGCTACAGTTTGGACCCTGACTGTAAAATTCCAATTAACAACCCCTTCACATTTCTCTCTAGGCTCTCTCATCATCCCTCCCTACATTTAATTATTGATAGGCTCTCTTTCTCTCCACAATGCTGATGGAAAGCAGACTGCTTGGCACAGAAACAGGGAAGGACTTCCCTGGCGAATTGGGAATCCCAAAGTACTGACACACTTTTAAGTTATGCCCTTCTAACATCCAGAGGAGCCGCATTTGGTACTGTATGTAGCTCATGTGACCAATGGAATGAGATGAACCAATTTGCCCAAGACTCACATCTGGCAAAGGGATTTGTAATGGTGGTTTAGTTGGAGCTGACACTAAATGGGGAGGCTGTACTGGAGGAATATTTGGGAGTTAAGCTCCTTCGGAAGATCCTTACACTCAACTAAATGAGCTAGAATGTAACGAGGCGTGCCAAAATGGTGGCGAGTGTTGCATTGTTGTCATTTCAAATGAATTCATGTCCACTCTGTAGAAGACTCAAGTTCGGATTCAGATCATGATTATCAAAAAGGCAATACGTTCATCTTTCGTTCATCTTCGTCTGTGACATCCCGACGTGATTCCCTTTGGGTTACCATGGTTATTTGACTGGCCCTGAGCTACCGTTTTACATAGTAGCATGGCAATGAGATTAGACTGTAATCCTGGATTTCTCCAATCCCAGTTTAGTGCCAAACAGGGGATACAGTACAGCCATAAACTAGTCTCCTCAGCGATAATACCCCATCTAGACAGACAACTGACTGTGAACAAGGAAACGTCAGATTACTACGGCCTCCAGACGGGGCATACATTCTAGATTTGTATCATTTGTTTTTCGTACAATTTGACAATGCACAGTGATCACCAAATACACACACATCATTTTATTTAGGCTGTCAAACAAGTTCAAAACAAATGTAACAACACAGTCCACTAGTTCAGACAGATAGCAGATGTTAAGCCTACTTATAGCAAGCAATGCTGTACAACACTTGCAATGCAGGCCGGGACACTTTGTACTACCCACGGTAGATCCACACGTACTAATCTACAGGAGCTGAAATGGAGGAGGGAGGAGAGGACAGGATGGTGAGAGGGAGAGAGTAGAGAGAGAGAGAGAGTGTGGTCTAGATCATTCGGCATAAACAATTCGCCCTAAATTGTTTCAGAAAGGAGTCTCGCTGTAGAGAAGCGGATCAAATGGATAGGATACTCTGTGCCAAATAAAGATTGTAATGCAAATGCAACATGTGCATGTTGGTGCATCTCTGAACCAATCGGAAATTAAAGTTGCGGTTAGGGGTTTTTGTGTGTGTGTGTGTGGGGGGGGGGGGGGTTATTTCATGTGTAAGAGTATGTGCATGTATATGCAAGCGTTTTTGTGTATGTGGGTATTTTATAAGGGCGACTCCTTGGGAGAGTCTACCCGAGCATGCACAAATAAAGTTAGCAGTTTACAATGACACCGTGTTCAGAGCTTGTTATTCCACTCACAGCTGTTTCCCATTGTTAGGTATGAAGATAAGATGTTATTGACGCAATGCAGACCAACTTGAAGTATCTTGATGATTACTAGCGTGTTCTACAGGCTTGTAAATACACAGAGTGTACAAAACATGACACAGGCTGACCAGGTGAATACAGGTGAAAGCTATAATCCCTTATTGATGTCACTTGTTAAAAATCCACTTCAATCAGTGTAGATGAAGTGGAGGGGACAAGTTTAGAGGAGGATTTTTAAGCCTTGAGACAATTGAGACATGGATTGTGTGTGTGTGTGCCATTCAGAGGGTGAATGGGCAAGACAAAAGATTTAGGTACCTTTGAACAAGCGCACCGGTTTGGGTCAAGAACTGCAACGCTGCTGGGTGTTTCACAGTCAACAGCTTCCCGGGTTTACAGTACCAAGAATGGTCCACCACACAAAATACATCCAGACAATTTTATTTTTTTTACATTTTTTTTTACCCCCAATTTCGTGGTATCCAATTGTTAGTAGTTACTATCTTGTCTCATCGCTACAACTCCCGTACGGGCTCGGGAGAGACGAAACTATAGGTCAGCACTCTTCACAGAAACTATAGGTCAGTACTAACACCATCATGACCACCAGCAAATAGAGACAGGAGGAATACTGGAGCAGGATTATGTACTGTGGTAGACAACAGGTGTACCTCTCCTGTGACTCACACACACCCACATGCAGGCAGGTCAACACCTGCCTGGTATCCAGCTCAAATACCACCCTCTGAATTATATGATATATTCTCTCGCTCTCGCAGCTCTGCCCCCCCCCCCAAAAAAAATGGCAACCCCTGTCGAGCCATAGTCTTGGACAAGCCTACATATCACACCTCTTCCTTCAGCAATAACCTACACTTCTGTACGTGGGTGTGCTACGAAGCACATTCCTGTATGTAATAATGCACAGCAACATACATGTACTGGAATTGACGGTAGAACTCCAGATCTGTGTACCTCCGTCACTCCAGCACATTGCCGTACAGAGATCAGCTCTGAGAAGCACTATGCAGAATATAACGGACACAAAAGACCATCGAACAGACAAAGCGGAGAGATTAGTATTGAACTGAGGGGCAGATTACACAAGTTACACTACATGTCTATCCTTAGGAGACACACACATATGCGCACGCACACTTCTGACTACTTTAGATGAAACCGTACTACAATACTTTATGTGGGGACAGTTGATGCAACCATCAATCTATCCATTTCACTTCACAACTCCTAAACAGCTCCATAAGTCGGCTTGGTTATGTTTACCAGGACGGGGAACAAAGCATAAGAAGACAACGTGTGATTCGGGTAGCATGAGAACATCTTTAGAGAAGAGGTGTCAAGGTAATGTCTGTCTGAGGAACAAGCTATTCAGAACACAGAGATCGATTGTCTGACACTGACAATATGAGCAGCGTTTTTGGATTCCACAAAGTAATACTCTGCAGTGCAGGGAGCCCGCATCTTCTCAAGGCTGGTGAGAACGGACTGAGGCACTCTGTAACCTGTGCCAATATCATGATTATTAAGTAATATACTGCAGGTAATATGGATAGACGGTGTGTGTGTGTGTGTGTGTGTCTCTATGTGTGTGTGTGTATGTTCCAGTGTGTGTGCCAATCGGCATGCCCCAGTATGCATGCGCACGGATGTGTGTCTATGTGTGTGTGTGTGTGTGTGTGTGTGTGTGTGTGTGTGTGTGTGTGTGTGTGTGTGTGTGTGTCTCTATGTGTGTGTGTACTAAGTTGGTACGTGTGCGTTACTGTATCGACTGTATGTGGGAGCAAATATTCATCAGCACAGCTTTCACAAGGTGCAATCCAGAACCTAAAAGGGTTCTTTGGCTGTCCCAATAGGAGAACCCTTTTGAAGAACCCTTCGTAGTTGCAGGTAGAACCAGAGCGTCCTATCATTTTCCTTTGCCACAGGACAGTGGTAATACATCAGCAACACATAGAGGACGCTACAGAGCTACACTGGCATGGTGGGCGAGGACCGGGCCTCCTGGTGGGAGACACGGGACGTTTTCCCACTGAATCGATCTTTTCCTTCCCTCTGTTGGACAGGGTAGTGTTTACTGGCTAGTGTTTACGCTGGTGAATCGAGAGAGAGAGAGAGAGAAGAGAGAAGAGAGAAGAGAGAAGAGAGAAGAGAGGAGAGAGGAGATAGGAGAGAGAGAGAGAGAGAGAGAGAGAGAGAGAGAGAGAGAGAGAGAGAGAGAGAGAGAGAGAGAAGAGAGAAGAGAGAAGAGAGGAGAGAGGAGAGAGAGAGAGAGAGAGTGAGAGAGAAAGAGAGAGAGAGAGAGAGAGATAGGACTGGCCATTGAGGAGATGGAGGAGTGTTACGGGCATACGTTTGCATACGCAAACACGCGCACGTACAAGCGCGCACACACACACACACACACACGCACACGCACAGACTCTGATCTCCAAACCAGTAGTTGAGTCTGGACACAAAGTTGAATTAATGAAATGATAGCCATGGCTCTCACAATGACAACATCTGTTCTTTGTGCTATTTGGTAACACAGACGAGGACGACAAGAAGCTCTATTAGGATATTATACTGAGAGGAAAACATCTGCTTAAAGGCTAGTGATGCACGAAGTCAGTCATTTCCCTGACGGACACCAGTGTATGTAGGGAGAGGGATAGAAGGAGGGAGAGAAGAAGAGAGAGAGAGAACGAGAAAAAGAGCGAGAGAGAGAAAGAGAAAGAGAGAGAGCGAGAGAGAGAAAGTGAGAGAGAGAGAGAGAGAGAGAGAGAGAGAGAGAGAGAGAGAGAGAGAGAGAGGAGAGGGGATATAGGGAGAGAGAGAGAGAATGAGAACGAGAGAGAGAGAGCGAGAAAGAGAGAGGGGATATAGGGAGAGAGAGTTGACCGGTGTCCGCAGTGCAGGGAGACACCTGCTGCCTACTGCTCTCCTGTTGCTCCTCTCCTCTGCTCCTCCTCTCCATCGCCACTCTGACACGACACAGCCACAGGACCATCGATCGGTATTTACACTTGTGTCTCTTCTTCATACTGTACTGCATAATGTGGTAGGCCACTGTCGGACTTAATGCCTCTACTGTAGTCAGTAAAAAAAATCCTGGTTACTACAGTACAGAGCCTGGTCAACAATGAACTCATAATGGTAGACTACTCAAAGTAGTAGATTTGATTTAATAGTGACATTTTACCTCACATTCACCTCTTCACCTCTAAGCGGCATTCTCTATCGACTGAGACACATAGGACCACTAGTGAATGGGATGTTCCACCAAAGGTGGGGGAGGAGGAGAGAAGGGGATAACTGATCTGCCAGTGATCATATCTCCATCCAAGAAGGAGAATTATACTGCATCTCGTTTCTTTGCCGTCCTGCCACTGAACACAAATGCAACAACAACAGCGGCAGTTCATCTGCAAACGATCAAAGGCACCGGGGCAACTGTGGAGCAATCTGGGTCTGGATGGGGTCGTATGGGCGAATGACTGGGCGCATTAAGAGCCTCTGCCTGGCTACAGCTCGCTTGGGGTTTACCAAAAGGCACCGGGGCAACTGTGGAGCAATCTGGGTCTGGATGGGGTCGTATGGGCGAATGACTGGGCGCATGAAGAGCCTCTGCCTGGCTATAGCTTGGGGTTTACCAAAAGGCACCGAAATATTCTCAGACCCTGAGAAACGGTATTCTCTGGTCTGATGAAACCAAAATGGAGCACTTAGCCTTAATGCCAAGCGTCACATCCCAGCCAGAGCTCGGACTTGAACCCGATTGAATGTCTCTGGTTGACCAAAGTCCCTTCTCCCCAGATTGCTCAGTTTGGCCGGGCGGCCAGCTCTAAGAAGAGTCTTGGTGACCTTGTATAGACAGGTGTGTGGCTTTCCAAATCATGACCAATCAACTGAATTTACCACAGGTGGACTCCAATCAAGTTGTAGAAACATCTCAAGGATGATCAATGGAAACAGCATGCATCTGAGCTCAACGTATAGTCTCAAAGGGGAAAGGATCTGAACACTTAAGTAAATAAGGTATTTCTGGTTTACATTTTTTTTTATACATTTGCAAAAATGTCTAAAAACCTGTTTTTGCTTGGTCATTATGGGGTGTTGTGTGTAGATGGCAGAGGGAACATGTTGTATTTGGCTGCAACGTAACTAAAAGGGGTCGTGAATACTTTTCGAAGGCATTTCATGTCGCTGGTACTACACCGTGACAGCGGTGTGAGCGTGTCTCCCGGCGTTTTACGTTACATAACCCTGCCACAGAGGGACATTACGGTGGAGATTACAGATGAGGAGGAATGCCATGTCTCCCCCAGCAGGCCATTTGAACCTCTCCAAATACAGACACGCTCCAATGTCCATACGAGCGCACGACTTGGAATGAAGGCCCACAATGCATTGCTTTCATATTAAGTGGTAAAGTAGTGTGGATTTCGTTTCTAACTGGTCCGAAACTGAAACGAGGCAAATGGCTTTGATTGCATTGCTTGCTAGAGATAAAAGACTTGAATCTGGGCAAGTGGGTGGACGCTTGCTTCAAACACTTGCCGATCATTACCCAACCCCCAAATTGAAT
The DNA here is from genome assembly GCF_036934945.1 of Oncorhynchus masou masou. Lineage (NCBI taxonomy): Eukaryota > Metazoa > Chordata > Actinopteri > Salmoniformes > Salmonidae > Oncorhynchus > Oncorhynchus masou. Next base: position 30,079,007 of record NC_088234.1, on the reverse strand, counting down.
TTATGATACGTGTTTAGGACCCTAGTGTTCACCACATCGGCCATTAGAGCTAGAGTCCTCCTCTACGAGAGAGCAGACCAATAATCCCACTCATAATCTCCTCTGACTGCAGCCAATAACAACAGTAGCCAACAGAGGGGAGACAGGCAAATACACAAAAACAACACAGATAAAATCGTGTTTTTAGTATTTAGAACACAGTAGCCTCGGGGTTAGTTTTGCCATGTAAGGTGTGTTATCTGAATCCGACTAGTCTATTCTGGGTAGTCTGTCAATGAATGTTGCTGCTTCTTCTATTCTGTTGGCATTATCAATTGGACAGATGGATAAACAACCACACACACACTCCGAAAAAAATACACAAGGCACAAAATATGGACAGAGTGACGCTTCAATGAACACACAAACGTCACACCGTGGCAGTGGCCAAGGTAGTACAGGCTCAAAATAAGTCACAAATTGCAACGTGAGAAAGTGATATTTTCCGATTCTGCTGCATCAATCTCCTAAGAAACAGCCAAGACATTCATCTGTCTATGGACACTGTGTGCTTGGGAAGAAAACACACACACACACACACACTGGGTCTATACCCTGACCCGGTTGGTGTCACTCTACATGCGGCACGTCCCAGTCAATATGGTAAGCACACCATGTACTGGCACACATTAGTCCCCACCCCGCCCTATCCTCCTCCCCCCCCACACACCTGCACGTCTGCCTCTCCCTTAAGAGAACAGAGATGTAGAGTGGCGGTCATGAACGCACCTCACTTTGATTGGTCAACACACATTGAACACAGCCTTGTCCCGGATCTGTTTGTGCTTTTGCCTCCTCCGACGCCATGGTCGAGCCCAACGTGACCGTTCCATAAGGAATTCGGAAGAGCGGAGAAACAGACTGGCACCCAGGCAGGATTGATCATGGATCACCTCAACATACAGAACCAGTGCAATATAGTACACAAACTGTGCAACTACTATCAGGGGAAGTATATGAAATACAATAGAATGAGACACCGCATTTATACTTCAAATCAGCTTGGGGAACGGGGTCGAAAGGTACTGCGCACTCACTGACACCGCACCGGGAGACTGCAGCACAGGCACACGGAGATAGGGACTGGTGTCAAAGGAGGATGCCCAGGGAGGATTTCTGTCCATAGGCAGAGATGGACACCTTTCCGTGCACGGGTGTGGGGAGGGTGACACCCCTGGATTCTGGTTGGAGCATGGGGGACATTGTGACAGGGGAGTGGTTGATGAATGATGAGAAGGTGACATGACAATGACAGAGGATGATGAATGGTGACAGGAACTGGTGACGTCAGAAGACTCAAATGTGTTACTGGAGTGGGGATTGCAAGGAAGTGATGGTTAGGGTTGATTCAAGTGGCAAATGTTGATGGTCCGTGGTGCTATTGGTTGGAAACGAGACCAGGCTAGTAAGCAAGGGTTGTGGCAGAGAGAGAACGAGAGAGAGAGAGAGAGATGGCAGCCGAAGAAAGGTTATTCCTCATTCCTTGATTGTGGTCACGGTGGGTGAGAAGACCAGGTAAGCAGTGGAGGTGAGAGGAGACATAGTGGATCTAAGAGGAAACATAGTAGAGAGATGTCAACGGAAGGATGGCTCCTCACACCCGGGTGGACTTGGTCGTAGCTTGGTTTCGGATATGGAAGTTGGGTGGGAATGGTGGAAGATAGGTATTCGTCCTCATACCTGGATGATGTTGATGATGATGGCAGGATGAGCAGGTACGCGAATACGCGACAGGTAATGATCAGGGGGTGTTGATATGAGGATGGCCAGATGAAGGGGAAGCATGATGGGTATCGTACTGTCTATCCCTCGTACCTTGCGTTTGCGCTCTGCCCGTTCGCGGGAGCGAATCCTCCTCTGGCGGGCTTTCTCCAGAGCCTTCAGGTCAGGACCCTGCTGCTCCACCAGCTCCACCCTGGCCTTCTTAATGTGGGCTGCAGCGTGTGCCATGTCAGCCCGCTACCTCCTACTTCCAGAAAAACCCGACACCAAATCACCTTTTAAAAATTCCTCCCCCCCCCCCAGATTCCCAAAGATATGAACGCCAGCGAAGGAATGAAAATAATTTGATTCAGTAGATTCCCAGTGGGCGACTTTCCACCAAAGGGCAAGCAGACGCTCACACTGAGTCGTCCGCCACCACGACTCTGCAGGAAAGCCGAGGAGGAGGACGGAAATAAGAGAGAAGCAGAGAGCGAGAGGTGTAGCTGCTAGTCCTCTATGCCTCCAGTCGTCACCACCACATATGAACTGGTTTCATATGCGCCCCACTCCCTGGAACACCTCATCTGACGTTTGGAGGGGATGTGTGGGTAGAGAGAGAGAGAGAGAGAGAGAGAGAGAGAGAGAGAGAGAGAGACAGAGACAGAGAGACAGAGAGAGAGAGAGAGCCTGAGATCCTCCCCTCCCACTGTAATTGCGGAGCTGTCAACTGCTGTGGGAAGCTTCAGGTTTGGAATCTGTCAGTCAGTCATCCCAACAACAAGACTTCACTCACACGGGAGAGAGAGGAAGAGAGGAAGGGGATGGAGGGAAAGGGTTGGGGAAGGGGGCTACGGTGGTTTAGAGCATAACTCGCTGTTCTTTGGGTGGAAAGGTGGAAGGAACCATGTGAGCCGAATCAAGAGGGGGACACAGAGATATCCATCCAATCCCTTACTTCCCCCTACATTAGTGGGAAATGGTAAAGTCCGCCTTGATGCCTGTGAGCTGCTGCTGCAGATTTCACAGCTCGAGCTCACACACTCACACACACACTCACACACACACTCACACACACACACACACGTCAGATTTCTCCCTTACTGTCACACACACACATTTCTTTGCCCAGAGCCATGAATCAAATCCAATTTTATTTGTCACATGCGCTGAATACAACGGGTATAAACTTTACCGTGAAATGTTTTACTTACAAGCCTTTTCCCAACAATGCAGAGTTAAAAAGTAAGAAATAGTATATAGCAAACACAATAAAATAACAATCCCCAGCCAAACATGAAAATACCAATGGCATGTGTGGGTTTAATAACTGAATGTGACGTTATCTCAATTGTAGATCATTTAATATGCACATATATGAGTGCATTTACATGTCGTTTCCCCACATATGTAGGCTTCAATATGTTTGGATGATCTCTACAAGCCTGGAGTAAAGTGTGTGTTGGTTGTAAAGAAGCAGCAGCAGTGGCCATATTGTGTCTGTACCAGCCAGGCAGCCCCAGCTGGACCTAGTGTCTAGTGCTACTACACTGGAATCTACTCCTACATCACTCTCACACCCAACACAGCTTACTGAGAGAGAGAGAGAGATCACGGTTGGTTCAGGTTACCCACGGTGCTGGCAAATGGTCAGTCGACCTAGTGTTGCACCAGGACAGAGAGAGAGAATGAGCGAGAGAGAGAGGGGAGAGAGGGGGGAGAGAGACAATGAGCGATAGAGAGAGGGTGGGGAGAAATAGAGAGAGAGAGAGAATGAGCGAGAGAGAGAGGGGAGAGAGAGGGGAGAGAGCGAGGAAAGAGAGAGACTGGAATGAGCGAGAGAGAGAGAATGAGCGAGAGACAGAGGGGAGAGAGGGGGGAGAGAGACAATGAGCGATAGAGAGAGGGTGGGGAGAAATAGAGAGAGAATGAGCGAGAGAGAGAGGGGAAAGAGAAGGGAGAGAGCGAGGAAAGAGAGAGACTGGAATGAGCGAGAGAGAGGGAATGAGCGAGAGAGAGAGAGAGGGGAGAGAGAGAGAGGGGAGAGAGAGAGGGGGAGAGAGAGAAAGAGAAATAGTGATAGTGAAATATAGACGTTGAGGGTGAAACCAGAGAGGACATCAAATGAGAGGGAAGGATGGAGGGATGGAGATGAAGATAAAGGAACAGAAGAAAGACAGGGTGGGAAAAGAGATTGATAAGGAAGAGAAAGGCAGAGAGAAAGAGAGAGGAATGGACCCACCCTCCTCCTCATCCCTATGCAGTGTCATTGTATTCAGTCCATGTGATAAATCAGCCTCCTCTCCTCTCTTAGGAACAGAACAGTGAGCACCATATTCTTTCTCACAGAGAGAATCCTTCTGGGTAACACTGCATTCCAACTAGCTCATCCTGTGTAGCGATCGTGGCATGTAGCTATCTACTGCAGCATAACATGAATCAAAACATTACTAAATTGTACATAAGGTACATAAACTATCATTCATCTAGTGTTTTATTAAGTAGTATGACGGTTTAAACACACCTTTCTGACAGTGAATGTTCCCGGCTTCATTTCAGCACCACAGAGAGCACTGTATGCATTGTATCCCTACTGACTTATACATGACTTGTGTAAGACTTAAATGTCAAATCGCGTGTGCATTTTAATGTTAAGCCTTGTCCATGGTGCTGAACGCAATGTTGGCAAAGAGAACAATGGGGGAAAGTTCACTCGCAACTTCACAATGTTGTACAATAGAATGGAGTACACCCACATTTGACCCTCTTGAAACATACACAGACGGCACATTTGGAAGTACCACTCTCACCCGTCCCTTGCTGTTTGGAATCCCATTACTTGAAACAAGGGATCACGTACTCATTGACGTCACCTGCTGTGCATTGCCTTTACAACCCACACAACACGACACTTTTCACCGTTTCCAGCAGTAGCACTTTGAGTTGTTTTTTTACTCCACAGCTTCTTCCATGCAGTGGCCTCTTACAGTTACTGCTACTATACCATGGTGCCCCCTGGTGGCCATTATATAATTACATTGAGTTCATCCAAAAATAGATGTACGTAGTCAGCTGTTCCTGGGTAATTGCATGGGGACTGGCGAAGCACCACTCTCATCTCATCGCATGTCCTCCGGATATGTATATAGAACCCTTACGATGTACGTATAGAGTACAAACTGGTTCATTCGACAGGACTGCATTTAAATATTGATTTCTAGGGATTTGCTGCCCAGGCCCTTGTGCTGACGAGGAGCTCCTGCCGCAGAGGGCATCTGAGAGCAGAGTCTAGGATTACCATGTTATTACCATGTTAAAGAGAGTAACCTGGCCCTCAGTAATGGTCATGTAATCATATATTTCACAGATGTGATGTTGCACGTAACCTGGTTGCTTAGTGATTATGCAGGAAGAAGGATGGATGGGAGTAAAGATGTGGGGGGGTGCATCTGTGTGTTTGATATGAGGAAACAGGAAATGACCCTCTCAGAGTAGCACCGTGTGATGTGTGAAGGACAATGTCTCATGGTCCATTTTGAAGACTGGGCTTGGGTGCACACAGGCCATGAAAAGGCCATTTCCTGGGGGCTGACAGGACATTCCATATGTTGAAGTATACATACTCAAATACATGAACACTAAATCAATCGCTAGCGCACACACTTCAACTTGAAAGTAATGTGTAGTCCCGGGTGGCTCAGTGGGTTGAGCATGGCACTTTTTATTTTTTTTATTTTTTTACCTTTATTTAACCAGGCAAGTCAGTTAAGAACAAATTCTTATTTTAAATGACGGCCTGGGAACAGCGGGTTAACTGCCTGTTCAGGGGCAGAACGACAGATTTGTACCTTGTCAGCTCGGGGGTTTGAACTTGCAACCTTCCGGTTATGAGTCCAACGCTTGCAGGGTTGTGGGTTTTCGATTCCCACGGGAGACCAGTACTGTAGATGTATGCACTTACTGTAAGTTGCTCTGGACAAGAGTGTCTCATAAAATGTCATGTATTATGCGCTGTGTGTGTATTTAGCCTCGGAAACTAAATTAGATTTAGAAGGATGGCCACACAAGACTGGTGTGTGTTTGATACGTCAGTTCTAGGCTTCTGCCTTTACCTAGCAGCAGTAAGAAGGATTCTGCGTTTAAATCTCGCCTCGGGTTGTAATCCCCAAATCCTGTCTAGCAGAGAGAGTATCCACTATTTACATATCAGTAATCTAGTCGTCTAGCCTTACAGTAATTAGAAAGACCCAGCATCTGCCTCTAGGTTACGGCTATATTCTTTACTGGCACGGAAACCACATGAAAACACACACACAAACTCTCCATATAGACATTGATTGACTGGTAGCATTGATCGGCAGCTTGGTGGTGACCCTGACTGTGATCTGAACTATGACCCCATGAACTAGGTGGGGTAGTCCAGAGAGGAAGATTAGGGCTAATTTAAGGAAAAACAGCTCTAAGAACCAGAATGCCTGTGCAATATAATTAGGAATTAGAATACTTTTGTAGTAGTACTTACTGTAATTGAATAGGATCTCTATGACCTGTAATATGTATGGGCAGGGTGGTCTATTTAAAGCTCTTCAAAATGAATACATGATACTTTGACTTCTAAGACAGAACCAAATGAACACAACAGAATGATATTAGTAAATACAGTATATTAGCCTAAACCTCTACCCCCCCCCCAATCCCCTTCCCATTTTCTTCATCCTAAATATTTAATGAAGTATTTCATTAAGTCCTAATTTTGTTGAAATCAGCCTGATCCCTGTCTCACTGATCAGCACAAAGGGATTTGATCTCTTTGTCATCTGCACCAGAACACAGTGAGACACACACACACTCCTTCAAGGAAAGACACCAGATGAGCTTTTAGCCCACATCCTCCCCCTCCTCTCCCTCCTCCCTCCATCCCTCCCCTCCCCTCCCCTCCCCTCCCCTCCCCTCCCTCCATCCCTCCTTCTGTCCACAAGCCTCCCAGACCAGGGCCAGTCTATCAGCAAAATCTCTTCATCGTTCCACGGTTTTTAATAACACAACTCACTTCGGACTCTTGGTATCCGTTTTTGTGAGAATAACATTTGAAAAAAAAGTACCCGTTAGTTTACATTCTCTTTCAATGTCACAATATTACTTTTTGATTAGCTAGATGGTTTATTGGTGTGTCAGAGGAAAAGTGGATTTACTTGGTGAGTTGGTCAAACTAATGTAAAGGAGAGAGGAGGGAAGTGTCCGTGAATGGATTAGGCCTGTGCACCATCTGTCTGCCCTGACAAACACACAGAGTGGTCCAGCCCTTTACCTTACCTACACTCCCTAGCCTATAGACTACCGCTGCTCCTTCAAGACCTAGTCTATATTCTTCAATAGGGGAGGGGAGTGGTATTGTGACAATTCATTGCCACTGCACAACATACAAGGCCGCAACAGTAGCACACTAAAAGACAGAAAGGGAGATAGACTGAAGATACGAGCAGACAGACAGAAAAACAAAGAGATACAACAACAAAAAAACGAAGAGATGCAAAGTAATTGATAAAGAGATACGGTCAGAAAAACAGAGATAACAGACAGGCACACAGGTGGTGTTCCTCAGAGCATCCCTGTCATTGTAGAGGAGTGCACTGTACAGACAAAGAGGCACCATAGCCGGAGCCACACCCTAACCCTCTCTCTCTCTGTGTTGCTATGCATCGGCAGGGCAGACCCGATTTGGTGATTTCTGGTATATCGTCAATAACCAATATGCAGAAACAGTTTGTGACATATTAAAAACCTCAACATAACATGTACTATCTACACATAAATGTGCAACAATAGTAATCATATTACTTGTATTTTTTGAACAAGTTCTTTATAAACTGTTCAAGCAGTGGCAATAAATCACTCATATTGATTAGCGAGGAAATCTGGTTGCACGCCCTGTTGAATCTAACACAAATAAAAAGCCACGCGGAAATGGGAGGTATATATTTTGTAACCTCACTGGTTCGATGACAACCGGCAGAAGACCGTCAGCTACATTTCAGAGTGTTGTATTTTGATACGGGGGTCGCCAAACGGAAAGGGAAACGCAACACCGTCCTGTCAATCACTCATATCGATAACACGTTGAAATCAATTGAGCGAGAGGGGTTAAATCGGGCTGCAGGTCCTGTTAAAACTAGGACAGCTCACAAATCACACGGGAATCGGGGAGTAATTCGTATAATCACTGGTAGAGGACAACTTGTAGAAGACAGTGTTGCCAACGCGATACACGTTGAAATGTGCTGTTTAAACGCACATTATACAAAAAGCCACATGGAAAACTTGGTATAATCTACACATGATTAATTAGATAAGAATTTGCAGAAGGCTTCTATCTATATTTTGATTTCTCGGGAGGCTGCTATCACGGAAAAAGGGAATCGACCACTTTTCCCATTGGCGACCGTCAACGAATCCCGACCCGCCATAGGATAGCAAGGGAAACAAAAACGGTTGGCTGCTATTTAAGTGAACGTTTTGACTGTCTAATCCGTGTATTGGTTTTGTGGCCAGCAACTTTTATAGAGAAACCACCCCACAAATTATCCGTGCCATTTGAGAAAGAAAATTGTGTCTTTATCTTATGCACCATTTCAACGGGCGATAGTGTCTGTGCACCGACCCATTCATTCCCTACTATAAGAACACCACTGTCACATCATATACTTTATAAGTCATAATGCCCGAGAAGCCGGTGTTAATTGTTAGGTCCGAGACTAAATAAATTTGTGCCGGTAGAAATGTGTTCAACGTCCAATTAAGTAGCTAGCAAGTTTATTCGAGAGCTACAGTAGTTGCCTTTGTAACCAAACAGACTTGCTAGTTTAGCAAACCAAATCAACAATCTAGACTGCTATCATGAACATCGAATTCAACAATGCAAATAATGTTTCCAAGTCGACTTTTGCTCTCAAAAGCAGCTCAAACATAGAACATGTATGAATGAACTTCAAAGCCTTAAGGAAATAATGTACGCTCTAGAATGCCCTTCAAGCCAATCAGAAACGAGTATTCAATAATGCCATGGTATAAAACACATTATTAATAACAGTAAAGTCAAAGCGTGTAATTATAGATGCCGAGCATTTCCTATGTAATTACATTGTTCGGGTGTATACAGTGGTGTTGAGTATTCGTCCCCATTCTCTGGTATGCGTATTGTTATGGGTGGTAGCTAAGTCCCCAAACACAATCTATCCCAGACTGTCACCTTTGAACCTCTAGGAGGCGGGATATTAAGTGGAGGTGGGGGAGGTGTGTGTGTGTGTGCCTGCGAATGTATGCATCCATGTGTGTGTGCAAGCATGTGTGTGTGTGTGTGTGTGTGTGTGTGTGTGTGTGTGTGTGTGTGTGTGTGTGTGTGTGTGTGTGTGTGTGTGTGTGTGTGTGTGTGTAGGTGAGGTTTTAATGTATTGCTATCCTCTGAACCATGATAGGAAACAAATGATAGAGGTGTGATTGAAATGTAATATGTGTCACCAGGGGTTAGATATGTATGCTTCTGATGCCTTAAGGCAACAATTGATCAATTTAAGATACTTGCCAACCACACTGGGTTTGTACGAGAGAGAGAGAGAAAGACAGAGAGAGAGAGAGATAGGAGTCTGCAATAACTATGGATTTAACAAGTGATTCTAGATATACAGTGCATTCGGAAAGTATTCAGACCCCTTGACTTTTTCCACATTTTATTACCTTACAGCCTTATTCTAAAATGGAATAAATAGTTTTCCCCCCCTCATCAATCTACACATAATACCCCATAATGACAAAGCAAAAGCAAAGCAAAAGGTTAAATTATTATTTAAAAAAAAATGAAAACCGAGAGTTAAACAAAAAATGTTAAACAAATCAAAATATATTTTAGATTTTAGATTCTTCAAAGTAGCCACCCTTTGACTTGATGACAGCTTTGCACACACTTGGCATTATCTCAACAAGCTTCACCTGGAATGCTTTTCCAACAGTCTTGAAGGAGTTCCCACATATGCTGAGCACTTGTGGCTGCTTTTCCTTCACTCTGCGGTCCAACTCATCCCAAACCGTCTCAACTGGGTTGAGGTCGGGTGATTGTGGAGGCCAGGTCATCTGATGCAGCACTCCATCACTCTCCTTCTTGGTCAAATAGCCCTCACACAGCCTGGAGGGGTGTTGGGTCATTGTCCTGTCAAAAATAATAAAAATAGTCCCACTAAACGCAAACCAGATGGGATGGTGTATCGCTGCAGAATGCTGTGGTAGCCATGCTGGTTAAGTATGCCTTGAATTATAAATAAATCACTGACAGTGTCACCAGCAAAGCACCCCCACAGAATCACACCTCCTCCTCCATGCTTCATGGTGGTAACCACACAGGCAGAGATCATCCGTTCACCTACTCTGCGTCTCACAAAGATACAGCGGTTGGAACCAAAAATCTCTAAATTTGACTCATCAGAACAAAGCACAGATTTTCTAATGTCCATTGCTCATGATTCTTGGCCCAAACAAGTCCCTGCTTCTTATTGGTGTCCTTTAGTAGTGGTTCTTTGCAGCAATTCGACCTGATTCAAGGCCTGATTCACGCAGTCGCCTCGTGAACAGTTGATGTTGAGATGTGTCCGTTACTTGAACTCTGTGAAGCATTTATTTGGGCTGCAACCTTATCCTCTGCAGCAGAGATCATTCTGGGTCTTCCTTTCCTGTGGCGGTCCTCGTGAGAGCCAGTTTTATCATAGCGCTTGATGGTTTTTGCAACTGTATTTGAAGAAACTTTCAAGTTCTTGACATCTTCCAGATTGACTGACCTTCATGTCTTAAAGTATGGATGGATTTCTCTTTGCTAATTTGAGCTGTTCTTGCCATAATATGGACTTGGTCTTTTACCAAATAGGGCTATCTTCTGAAAACCACCCCTACCTTGTCACAACACAACTGATTGGCTCAATCGCATTAAGAAGGAAAAAAATTCCACAAATTGGCTTAACAAGGCACACCTGTTAATTGAAATGCATTCCAGATGACTACCTCATGGATCTTGTTGAGAGAATGCCTGGCAAAGGGTGGCTACCTTGAAGAATCTCAAATGTAAAATATATTTTGATTTGTTTAACACCTCTTTGGTTACTACATGATTCCATGTGTTATTTTGATTTATTCACTATTATTCTACAATGTAGAAAATTGTTAAAATAAAGAAAACCCGTTGAATGAGTAGGTGTGTCCAAACTTTTGACTGGTACTCGAAATATTTAGACCCTTTGCTATGAGACTCAAAATTGAGCTCTGGAGCATCCTGTTTCCATTGATCATCCTTAAGATGTGTCAGCAACTTGATTGGAGTTCACCTGTGGTACATGAAATTGATTAGACATGATTTAGAACAGCCAGAGGAGGACTGGCCACCCCTCATAGCCTGGTTCCTCTTTAGGATTCTTCCTAGGTTTTTGCGTTTCTATGGAGTTTTTCCTAGCCACCATGCTTCTACACCTGCATTGCTTGCTGTTTGGGGTTTTAAGCTGGGTTTCTGTACAGCACTTTGATATATCATCTGATGTAAGAAGGGCTATATAAATAAATGTGATATTATTTAGGAAGGCACACACCTGTCTAATATAAGGTCCCACAGTTGACAGTTCAATGAGGTTGAAGGAATTGTCTGTAGAGCTCCGAGACAGGATTGTGTCAGGGCACAGATCTGGGAAAGGGTACCAAAAGATGTCTGCAACATTGAAGGTCCCCAAGTGGCCTCCATCATTCTTCAATGAAAGAGGTTTGGAACCATCAAGATTCTTCCTAGAGCTGGCCGCCCGGCCAAACTGAGCTATCATGGAAGTGACCAAGAACCCAATGGCCACTCTGACATAGCTCCAAAGTTCCTCTGTGGAGATGGGAGAACATTCCAGAAGAACAACCATCTCTGCAGCACTCCACCGATCAGGCATTTATGGTAGAGTGGCCAGACGGAAGCCACTCCTCAGTAAAAGGCACATAACACTTGCAGTTTGCCAAAAGGCACCTAAAGGACTCTCAGACCATGAGAAACAAGATTCTCTGGTCTGATGAAACCAAGATTGAACTATTTGGCCTGTATGCCAAGTGTCATGTCTGGTGGAAACCTGGCACCATCCCTACGTTGAAGCATGGTGGTGGCAGCATCATGCTCTGGGGATGTTTCTCAGCGGCAGCAATTGGGAGACTAGTCAGGATCAAGGGAAAGATGAACTGAGCAATGTACAGAGAGATCCCCGATGAAAACCTGCTCCAGAGCACTCAGGATGTCAGACTGGGGCGAAGGTTCACCTTCCATCAGGACAATGACCCTAAGAACACAGCCAAGACAACACAGGAGTGGCTTTGGGACAAGTCTGAATGTCCTTGAGTGGCCCAGTCAGAGCAGGTCTTGAACCCGATCGAAGATCTCTGGAGAGACCTGAAAATAGCTATGAAGCGATGCTCCCCAACCAACCTGACAGAGCTTGAGAGGATCTGCAAAGAAGAATGGGAGAAACATAGGTGTGCCAAGCTTGTAGCATCATACCCAAGAAGACTCGAGTTTGTAATTGCTGTTGAAGGTGCTTCAACAAAGTACTGAGTAAACGGTCCAAATACTTATGTGAATGTGTTTTTTATTTTTAATACATTTGCAAAAAAATCTAAAAACCTGTTTTTGCTTTGTCATTATGGGGTATTATGTGTAGATTGATGAGGGGGAAAAAATACATTTTAGAATAAGGCTGTAATGTAACAAAATGTAGAAAAAGTCAAGGGGTCTGAATACTTTCCAAATGCACTGTATACCACAGTTAAAGTCCTTTTACACAGCCTAAATTATATAATTAAAAAAATAAGGTGAGAATAAAACATCTCACACTGATATGTTGACATTGAGAAATCACTATGAATACTATAAAGATTGCTATCACACATTTTTTTATGACGCGTCATTGTCCTCTAAACGTATATTTTATCCCATTCTATGGAAGTGCTTCACCTAGTAACAGGAATTCCAGCCCATTGACTCTGAATACAAGGTCAACAGCAAACAACAAGCGGACAAAAAGAGACACAGCAGCCTCCAAGCTAGCCCTACCCTAAGGCGTTGTGTCGTAAAGGAAGCACACACACGGCTGGCTTAACCCCTGTCTAGCATGGAGTGGTGCTAACTGATGCTTCATCGCCCTGGTAACCCATCCCTTAGTAACAATGCCGGGGGCGTTGTCAACGGAGACAGTGGCGGACGGCGGGAGGTGGAAAGGTCTTTCGGGGGGGGGTGTGGGGAGTGGTACTTTCCACCCTGTGTGCTACGGGAGTCCTGTGGGCATCATTAGGCCAACCAGAGCCTTCACAGCCCTTAATGAGAATACACACCTACTGTTAGAAACACCCATATACAGTAAACACAACCACTAACACACTTACACACCTCCCGGATGGTAGACAATGCAGATCCACAATATAATCTGAAGTGGATACTTGTGCGTGCGTGTGTGTAGTCCTTCCCACTCCCTCCCGGGTGGCGCAGCGGTCTAAGCACTGCATCTCAGTGCTAGAGGTGTCACTACAGATCTTGGTTCAATCCTGGGCTGTATTATAACCGGCTGTGATCGGGAGTCCCATAGGACGGCACACAGTTGGCACAGCATCGTGAGGGTTAGGCTGGGGTAGGCAGTCATTTTAAAATAAGAATTTGTTCTTAACTGACTTGCCTAGCTAAATAAAAGGTTAAATTAAAAATAAATACAATTAAAACTAATGTCTAAATACAACACACAGTCTGCCAGTAAACTTCCTGAAACAAAGCCTTATGAGAGAGAGAAATATTCATGTAGATAAGAAAGAGGAAGGATGAGGAACTATTCATCAGTGCCCCACCCAAATGAGCCGTCTCAGACTTCCCCCTAGGGCCACGATGACACCATCCATCCCCATTGGCCTCAACATTCAACTTATTACTCATCTTCAACCCCCCTAAAGACACGCACACACACAGAATGATTCACCCTAATGTGGTCCAATTCTGTCTCTGCCGGCATGTTAACACCACCAGCCACAATAAAGCAATGTGTCCAAATAAAAGTTGAATAAAATTGCTGCTCACTTCCACGCCACAACGTAAGCACTTCTCCGCAATTAAGACAAAACCACCCCTAGGAGAAACGCCTATTTAGTGTGTTAGCACAGGAGAAATGACTCATGCATACCGCATACTGTATATTCAGTACTGCACATTCACACTTCCTCCTGGGTCTTTAGGCCTGATGGTTATTTATATCCTGCTGCTGTTACACAATGCAGCACACACAGGTCAATAAACTATACAGATTCAAAACAACAGGCCACTTCTTCTTCTTCTTTTTTTAAGAAGTCAATGTGCATACGGAAGGCTATACGCTAGCATCTGCTGACCAGCTACTGTAGCTAAAGCTAGCGCCTTAGCATAGTCTCCATAGAAAGAGTAGGTTAATGGGTTTTTAGGCTGTAAGTTAGCATCTGCTGGCCTATAGATAGGTTAATCAATGTATACAGTAGGTAAGCTAGTAATATCTGCTGACCTGCTACTGTAGCTAATGCCAGCGCTTTAGCATTGTCTCCACAGAAAGAGCAGGTTAATTGATGTCTTTTTCTGGCTATAATGACCCATCTGTGGTTTTACTCTACAATTGAAAGATAGAGCATGGGGGCTTCATTACGGTGGGATTAAAGATAAGTCGGTGATAAATTAATGTCCCCCTGAGAGACAGAGAGAGAGAGAGAGCGAGATAGAGTGTGAGAGAGAATCCACTAGGCCCGCAGAGAAAAAGAGAAAGGCCCCTAAAACACTCCTTTCCTGACACAAAACAGCACATCTCTGCTTAACTTGTATTTTGACTGCAAAGCTAACTCATTATTGGACTTATAACTTACAGTTGCCTTGAGAGTCCATGCAGATCATTTAAAGTTAGCCTAGCCTAAGTTAGCTTAGCAGTAAGGAGGTTGGAGGACTAAAGGCATAGGGAGAGAGATGTACGGGTCTCTGGGAGGTTAGGACCGCTGTCTACCTAGTCTACAGTAGCTGCCTTACCTGGCCTGTGGCTCCCACGACCATGCCTGCGCTCATGGGTGCTCCGGCGTGGGTGGTCCCAGTTCCAACCCCCAGGGAATATCCAGAGGGTGTGAGGAGGGATAGCTAGAGGGTCCACACAGGGGGGGAGTGTGTGAGGGGGCGGGGGGGAAGAGGCTCCAATGTGCAGGAAGGTGCAGTCGACTACTGTGAGTGGATTAGTGAGTACCGTGCTGGAGGTATTAGCACATTGTGTTCGAGACACACACACACACACACACAAAACACACACTCACACACACACACACATACACACACACACACACACACACACACACACACACACACACACACACACACACACACACACACACACACACACACACACACACACACACACACACACACACACACACAGGGGGATTAGCAAGACAGAAATAGAGGAGTCTTCTCAGCTGACCTAGAATCAGACCTGACTGGGACCAAGGCGTGACACACACACACACATATATACACACATGCTGCTTCGTCACCACCTCTACAATAGGGATGTCCCATACACACTCCAACACACACACACTTCCTCGAACAGACAATGATGGGGCAGCAGTTATTGCACGGTCAGGTAGCTAAACTTACAACAGAGATTGAGAACATCTTTTCCGCAGTCTATGAAGGAGGAGGGTCGAATTCTTCGAGTTCCCTTTTCATATCTCTGGGACAGATTAACTTGAGCCAACCTGTTCATCAGAAATGACAAATCCTTTCCCTGTGGATGTATGTGGTTTACGGTGCGGTGGCGCATCGAAGCCCACACAGTAATCAAAGTCACTGTTTACCAGAGAAATGTCACCCTCTTGACATGCACAAAATGCATTCTTGTGACATGGCTCGAGGTGAAATGAGACGGAGGGGAGTAAAAGAGGAAAGGAGGAAGGATGACGGAGAAGAGAGGAGAATGAGGTATACTCAGTACGTCTTATGTAGGGTAAATCCTTACCTAAAGATAGAACATCTGGCCAACTAAACCCAGCGATCCATCATCTCAGATCTTATCATCTCAGATCATCTCCCATGTGTGTGTGTGTGTGTGTGTGTGTGTGTGTGTGTGTGTGTGTGCGCCCGCGTTGTGTGTTGAGATTGCTGTTTGTGCGTGTGTTCTTCTTGAGCTCATCTGTGTTTTTTTCCCAGCAGTGAGTCGGTGCCACTGGAAGTCCCTGCGAAGTCCTTGTGAGGACAGCATCCTCTCATCTCGTGGGTCTTTGCTGTAATAGCTGCCATGCCACCGTGTTGAGCCTGTAGAGGTCAATCGGGAAGGCGTTCTTAGAACGAGCGCAGCGTTCGTACATAAACCACGAGCTGGTGGGGACATAACGCTACTTCAAGGGTCCTCCAACACGTCCACCTAGCGAGTGGCTCGCCAGACAATTCCGAAAGTACACGCAAACTGTCATAAACAAACCCTTGAAAAAAAAAACGTATTTAGCATGCTACATAAACAACTCAAGACAGATAGGCTAGTGGTGACAGGTACCCTAACATTAGAAAACTCTCTGTGACCCACACAACCCCGGGCTTACTGTATGCCCTTCTAGCCCTGCCGTAAACAACAAGCCAATATACAGTGACACGTCACAGCCAGCAGATAGGAATTTTATCCGGGGGCTACGTTCGTTTGGCTTTGTGACCGGGCGCAGGATCAATAATGGCCTGAGGTCCAATGAGAATGCATGGATCCGGCAGTCCTGTTACGCAATCGGACTGGCGCCTGCACTCGCTGTCATCCATTTACATTGGCGTCAGGGTAAAGCCTTCAACTCAGCTTTCTACTATGGCTACCTCTCTCTCCCTGAATACATTTATTTTGAATGGAGCCATTTCCCTTGGTTAAGCCTGTGGTCTGGCACAACATAGGGAAGCAAGCAATCCCTTTGAAATGACATTGGTCTCTGAGTTTAGGAGTTGAATAAGAAAAATTAATATAGCCTATTGATTGAAGCTTGATTAGTTTTGGGGATTTCTCTCTCTCTCTCTCTCTCTCTCTCTCTCTCTCTCTCTCTCTCTCTCTGAAATTCTCATTCAGAATGCTTTATTGGCATGAAATACAATTTGTAGATATTGCCAAAGCAGTATAGTGGTTGAGCATTTCAGTAAATATAGTACAATGCAATGAGGATAATGAAATACAGTGCTTTGAATTGTAAGGATGCTTTGGGGGCTAAATTTCAAATTGGTGCCCACATTTTTGTGTCCTTTTCTTTCTAATTACAATTAAAGGGAGTTGTCCAAGTTCTGTTCTGCATGCATTGACTGGTACTTTCAATTGGATATTAGGATAATGCTGCAGAATTCTGTATTTCGATTTTCTATTGGGGTTTTCTTCCAATGCTTATAATCGTAATTACCGGCTGCACCCTAAACCTCACTTCCATATAGTGCAATTGGTGAAATTACACTATTGAATATCTTGCCCAGATTTGGATAGGAATGTTTCTTTTTGAGAATTGTCTTTTTTACGGAGTGAAATGGTTTGCGGGCTTTTTCTTTTAGTGCCAGACCAAATCCACCAGAGGCACTGATCTTTAGTCCCAGGTAGTTGTACCATTGGGAATGTTCAACCATGGTATTTCATCATTCGGGATTCGCTCTCTCGCTCTCATGCATACAGAAGCTTGTGAGATTATGGTGACAGCTGTCTTAGACACAAGACAATATAGGCTGAAACAGCACAGATAACCTTCATAGTGTAGTGGGGTTGCCCCTGGTCTTCTCATATGCTAAAGGTTAAACTCACACAGATAGCGAGAGGAGATGTGAGTTTACACTTTCATTATCTCACTGTCCTTTCTCTCCCCGAGAGAGAAGAGAGAGAGAGAGAGAGAGAGAAAGAGAGAGGTTACTCTATAGCAGTAAAATGCCGGAGCTGAGCCGGAGGAGAAGGTTCTGTTGAGTGGTGGACAACAGATCATTTTACTGTAAAAATCCCCCACATGATCCTACACAGCTGTCATACGTGAATCTGAACAACGACCTTTGAGGACGGAGAAGGAGAAATGACAAATGTTTATTCAATTAAATTGAAATTAAAAAGCTTGGCTGGGTCATTTGTGTGAAATCAAAGATATGTACGAACAAAGGAAGACTGTGACCTTTTCGATCATCGTCACTTCTGGCTACCTAACGAGCAAACGGGAACCAGGGCTGACAAAGATGAACGAGCCACAGAAGCAGGGTGCCTTTCCTTCAATGGACACTGCTGTCACTGACCTTATGGAGACAGAGAGCAGAGAGCTACGACACCGTAGCCTTACAAAGCCTCACCAGGCTGAACACACAGAGTGAGAATGGAGCTCTGTCCTATAGAGGGGTCTGGTTTAGGACACACAGGGGGAAAGAGGACTCTCAGGGGGGGGAGAGCTGGCTCGGGTGGCCTGTGACTCATGGGACATTAGGACTGATAGAAAGAGGTCCTAGTGACATATTGGGGACAGAGTGGCATACTACAGGAAACACAAGGGACAGAGGACAGGGTGACATACTACAGGGGACACAGAGGACACATCCTCCATTCCTGACCTGACATTATTGGGGCTTTCAACGTGCTTCATGGACCAAGGGGAAAACAAAGAGAAGCTTCACACATTCAGAGTGACCTCGCTAGAAGTCGTTTGTGACTCATTGCCAGTGGGGCTGTCACAATTACTGTATAACTGTGTCATCCACCTTTATGAATGAAGACCTTCATGAAAACAGAATAACCGTCATAACAAGCAAGGTGTCGAAGCAAACGAGTCTTCGGGTTGCCTAGGTAACACCTCCCTGCGACAGCACACATAGAAATATAATGAATGGAACACAATGGTTGCCTGCTACTGAGATACAATAACGTCCATGGTAATGTGGAATGTTCATTCAAATTATGTTAACTGAATGTATTTTGTTGTTGTTGTAATGTCTGTTGAGCCCTAATTGCCAGATAAATACGTGGAGGAACACAAAACGTCCAGAATGAATACCTTACTTTCAGAACATCCAAAGCAGCATCTCTCTTTTTTGTCATCTCTCTCTTTCTCTAACAGATTATCTCAAGGTGGGTACAACCCAGTGCCATAACATAAAATCACTGCAGTACACTTCCGGCGCCGACAGAGATGGCCGCCTCACTTCGCGTTCCTGGGAAACTATGCAGTTTTTTGTTTTTTTACGTGTTATTTCTTACATTAGTACCCCAGGTCATCTTAGGTTTCATTACATACAGTCGAGAAGAACTACTGTATATAAGATCAGCGTCAACTCACCATCAGTACGATCAAGAATATGTTTTTCGCGACGCGGATCCTGTGTTCTGCCTTACAAACAGGACAACGGAATGGATCGCATGCAGCGACCCAAAAAAACGACTCCGAAAAAGAGGGAAACGTGGCGGTCTTCTGGTCAGACTACGGAGACGGGTACATTGTGCCCCACTTCCTAGCATTCTTCTTGCCAATGTCCAGTCTCTTGACAACAAGGTTGATGAAATCCGAGCAAGGGTAACATTCCAGAGGGACATCAGAGACTGTAACGTTCTGTGCTTCACGGAAACATGGCTCACTGGAGAGACGCTATCCGAAGCGATGCAGCCAACGGGTTTCTCCACGCATCGCGCCGACAGAAACAAACACCTTTCTGGTAAGAAGAGGGGTGGGGGCGTATGCCTTATGGCTAACGAGACATGGTGCGATGAAAGAAACATACAGGAACTCAAATCCTTCTGTTCACCTGATTTAGAATTCCTCACAATCAAATGTAGACCGCATTCTCTACCAAGAGAATTCTCTTCGATTATAATCACAGCCGTATATATCCCCCCCCAAGCAGACACATCGATGGCTCTGAACAAACTTTAGTCAACTCTTTGCAAACTGGAAACCATTTATCCGTAGGCTGCATTCATTGTTGCTGGGGATTTTAACAAGGCTAATCTGAAAACAAGACTCCCTAAATTTTATCAGCATATCGATTGTGCAACCAGGGGTGGAAAAACTTGGATCACTGTTCCTCTAACTTCCGCGACGCATATAAGGCCCTGCCCCGCCCCCCTTTCGGAAAAGCTGACCACGACTCCATTTTGCTGATACCTGCCTACAGACAAAAACTAAAACAAGAAGCTCGCACGCTGAGGTCTGTCCAACGCTGGTCCGACCAAGCTGACTCCACACTCCAAGACTGCTTCCATCACGTGGACTGGGACATGTTTCGTATTGCGTCAGATAACAACATTGACGAATACGCTGATTTGGTGTGCGAGTTCATTAGAACGTGCGTTGAAGATGTCGTTCCCATAGCAACGATTAAAACATTCCCTAACCAGAAACCGTGGATTGATGGCAGCATTCGCGTGAAACTGAAAGCGCAAACCACTGCTTTTAATCAGGGCAAGGTGTCTGGTAACATGACCGAGTACAAACAGTGCAGCTATTCCCTCCGCAAGGCTATCAAACAAGCTAAGCGTCAGTACAGAGACAAAGTAGAATCTCAATTCAACGGCTCAGACACAAGAGGCATGTGGCAGGGTCTACAGTCAATCACGGACTACAGGAAGAAATCCAGCCCAGTCACGGACCAGGATGTCTTGCTCCCAGGCAGACTAAATAACTTTTTTGCCCGCTTTGAGGACAATACAGTGCCACTGACATGGCCTGCAACGGAAACATGCGGTCTCTCCTTCACTGCAGCCGAGGTGAGTAAAACATTTAAACGTGTTAACCCTCGCAAGGCTGCAGGCCCAGACGGCATCCCCAGCCGCGCCCTCAGAGCATGCGCAGACCAGCTGGCTGGTGTGTTTACGGACATATTCAATCAATCCCTATACCAGTCTGCTGTTCCCACATGCTTCAAGAGTGCCACCAACTCAATCATCAAGTTTGCGGACGACACAACAGTGGTAGGCTTGATTACCAACAACGACGAGACGGCCTACAGGGAGGAGGTGAGGGCCCTCGGAGTGTGGTGTCAGGAAAATAACCTCACACTCAATGTCAACAAAACTAAGGAGATGATTGTGGACTTCAGGAAACAGCAGAGGGAACACCCCCCTATCTACATCGATGGAACAGTAGTGGAGAGAGTAGCAAGTTTTAAGTTCCTCGGCATACACATCACAGACAAACTGAATTGGTCCACTCACACAGACAGCATCGTGAAGAAGGCCCAGCAGCGCCTCTTCAACCTCAGGAGGCTGAAGAAATTCGGCTTGTCACCAAAAGCACTCACAAACTTCTACAGATGCACAATCGAGAGCATCCTGGCGGGCTGTATCACCGCCTGGTACGGCAACTGCTCCGCCCTCAACCGTAAGGCTCTCCAGAGGGTAGTCAGGTCTGCACAACGCATCACCGGGGGCAAACTACCTGCCCTCCAGGACACTTACACCACCCGATGTTACAGGAAGGCCATAAAGATCATCAAGGACATCAACCACCCGAGCCACTGCCTGTTCACCCCGCTATCATCCAGAAGGCGAGGTCAGTACAGGTGCATCAAAGCTGGGACCGAGAGACTGAAAAACAGCTTCTATCTCAAGGCCATCAGACTGTTAAACAGCCACCACTAACATTGAGTGGCTGCTGCCAACACACTGACACTGACTCAACTCCAGCCACTTTAATAATGGGAATTGATGGGAATTGATGTAAATATATCACTAGCCACTTTAAACAATGCTACCTTATATAATGTTACTTACCCTACATTATTCATCTCATATGCATACGTATATACTGTACTCTATATCATCGACTGCATCCTTAGGTAATACATGTATCACTAGCCACTTTAACTATGCCACTTTGTTTACATACTCATCTCATATGTATATACTGTACTCAATACCATCTACTGTATCTTGCCTATGCTGCTCTGTACCATCACTCATTCATATATCCTTATGTACATATTCTTTATCCCCTTACAATGTGTATAAGACAGTAGTTTAGGAATTGTTAGTTAGATTACTTGTTGGTTATTACTGCATTGTCGGAACTAGAAGCACAAGCATTTCGCTACACTCGCATTAACATCTGCTAACCATGTGTATGTGACAAATAAAATTTGATTTGATTTGGCAACGGCTGTCAAAAGCATCGGTCCTGATGGGATTGTTTATAGTCCAACAGAGGTCCCAGCATCCCCCCCATGTCCTGCTCCAGAGACCGACAGGATGTCACCATCGAGAGACGGACGTCACCATCATCCAATCAATCCTAACTGACATCTTTCAATGAAACTACATGGACAACACACTTGCTACAATGAAGTTGGCGGGCGTATTGAGAAAAGGTCCAGAAATAGTACCAAAAAGTGGCAAAGTAGTGCACTCCCTCCCCTCGACAGCAAAATCCACATAATAATGTTATCTGTCTATTTCTATACTCGAGTGCTTTACATAAATGTCATTTAAGTCCACCATCCATACTGTCACCTCTGTGAATTGTTAGGCACGCGATGTGCCGGCCGGCATGGCAATACCATGAATATTTACACCTCTGTGGAACGAGGGTAACGAGCAGGCCCGTGGCGCTGCTCTGACATTTGCTGGCCTGACACCAACCCGGACCCGATCCTCTTCTCTCGTCCCTGCTTGTCAGACACCAGTAGCAAGCCCCGGTGAGAAATGTACACACACACACACACACACACACACACACACACACACACACAGGTGTGCACACAGACATATGCGCACAAATGTACACGTATACACACACATACACACTCACACTCCATGGGGGGCATGAATTATGGATAGAGCCAATGGGGGTGGTGAGTTGGAGGGGGAGGCTGTTATTCATCAGCCCAGAGACACTGAGGGTGAGGAGAGGAGGGGGGGGGGGTGATGGAGGGGGAACATGGGCTCATTACGTGGAGATTTGATTAACATATACCAAATCTCCACGTAATGAGCCTATTTCTCGCCCCCCCCTCTTTCCGTGGTACCCCCTTTCCCTCCCCGACACCCCTCCACCCTTGCGCTTTAGAAAGAGGGCTGAAGCAAAACCAAAAGGGTACAAAAAAATTGTTTCACGGCCAATGGAAGGCTACAATATAGCAGGTGAAGGCGGCTGTATGGACGTGGGGGATGGGGCGTTCTCAACGGCGACGTCTGCAAGTCGTGGACGTGACAGGAGGTCAGAGGTCATGTGAAGGAGAGGCAGGGAGGAGACGAAGATGACAGCCAAGTGTCGATATAGAAGGTCGCTTCAGCGTCGCCATCGTCAAAAAAGGGTCAGTATTTACAGTGGGTCTTGCGGGCAGCCCACTGAGTGTGCAGTGGTCTGTCGTTGTATTATGGTGATTAGAGAAACCGTTCTGGATCCTTCACAGTAGAGAACTAATGGAAATATACTCGAGGGTATATTCAGGGACATACTATGTATGGCACATACACACTGCACGTGATCTAAAAAGCTCTGCATGGCTATGTGATCAAATCATCCAAGACACAAAGCCTACAACAGCATCCTGTGTCCACAGGAACCCCACCACATTCAGCGTCGGCCCCAGAAACAGTGCAAATATAAAGGCCACTATAAGGAGCAGGCGTCACACGTTTCAAAGCAACGAGAGTCATGACAACTGTACCTTCTGCATCTTGGTTAGCGCAAGACTGTCCCTGCCTCCATAACATGTGGAACTTACCTAAAAGAGAGGAGAGAGGAAAGATAGAGCAGGTTTAGTATAGGATATATTGACCAAGACTCTAGGGTTTATGTAATGTAGGCAGTTGTGCACAGTCGTGTGCCTCTGTGTGGCCTTGTCTGAAACAGTGACAGTCTGACAATTCCTCTACCGTCAATTCAATCTCAGTTCCCATTGGCCAAGTCATTGAGTTGATTAAACAAATGATGTTTAGCATTACAGAAAATGGAAAAGCTCCTTCCATGAATGCAGTAATGAATTCTCAGGGGAAATGGACTGTTATAGATAGACCAGTTAGCCTGTCTCTAACCCTGAGATACTGAGGCAATATCGAGGCAGTGACGAGGCAATGAAACAGAACCCCCCCCCCCCCCCCACCACTGGATTGAACGGTGCCATCTCATCATCACGGCTACCATGGGTTCCCAACACTGACTGACATCGACCAACATACCAACATACTGCTGGTCTCCAAGAGGGAGATGCCTGTAACTTTGTCTTCCTCTCCAGTTCACCCTTTTCCACAGCTTTCTCGTATTCTCTCTTCCTCTCTCTAGTGTCATCCAACATCCAACACTGGCACCAACCCAAATATCTACAGTACATGGGTCTCTAACATCTACCAACACAGTGTTGGTCTCCAAGACAGAGTTGACACTGTATTTTTTTCTTCCTCGATTTCTCTGGGCTTTTCTCTCTTTATCCCCCTTTTCCCGCCGTCATTAATAAGGGAGAGATGGAGACGGACATAGAAAGAGCGAAAGGAACCGACTTCTTACATCATAGACAAGTCTTTATGTGTCAGTGAATGAACAGCCTTTTCCTCGTTGTGGGGTGAAACATCACGCATTCAAACGGCCACTTCTTCAACAGAGCCTCTGTTAAACTTACTGTCGGTCTGGCAAGGACCTTTCATCGCCAGCACCCAGATACTTCCTCCGTTCTTAACCCCTGACGCACACACACCCACTCTCGCCGAGGGTCGGGTCCCAAGGTCCAGCGCCAGAAGTCCCCACCTTACCACCAGGGCGGCCTCTCGCTAAGTACCCTGGGACTTTTTACTGTACGTGTGACTGCCCTCTGGTCACACGACTTCCCTGGGCTCTGTCTGACATCGGACTCCTGTTCCCTGTGAATCCATAGGGACTCTGATAACCTACATGCTCACACTGTGTATCTGTGAATAACACAATGCCGAGAGCAACGACGGACCTCGGAGACAGAGATGAATAACAGGACTCAATAGAAGGAGTTGCCATTGTATCCGGGTGCGAGGGTCATTATGTTGTGTTGGAGGACTACTATTTATTGCCACAAGTATATATGGAGCGATAAATCCCAATGACATACACACACAAATAGAATAAATCATATTGCTGAGGCAAATCATGAGCACAGCATGGCAGAGCAGTTCCACTGTTGCCCTGCCTAATTCCCCGTGGTGAACAAGTCAAATCTGCAAACCCCACAAAAGAGGCCTTTGTTCTAGCGAAACGCCACCGTGACCAATTAGTTAGACAGAGTTAAATGGTCGGTTCACTTGTGTCGTTGACCACAAACCAGAACACAGCAAACCTCCTCCAGTTCTAAGGGCAGAGAGGGGATGGCGTGTGCAATGTAACGATAAGAGCGTCATACAAGGACGTCGTTCATTCGGGCACGAATCCCGTACCCCGGCGACACCACCTTATCGTGTCACGCAGGGATAGGTTCCAGTCAACTGACCCTTAGTCCTGAGGGATTTGGGGTAAAAAAAAAAATGTAGGAAAAAAAAGTTTGCCCCCCCGAGAAAATGCTATCATCTCGCTCTAACATCTCATTCTCCACCCAGACATCTACATCTACTGGGTGTGTCTGCGGCTGATTTTGGTGTGGGGTCTGGGGGGGGGGTTCTGGGATTCCAGGGGGGTGTGTAGGGGTACGAGGAAAGCATGCCAATCGGATTAGGGAGACAAGAGGTGGGCCTGGTGATGCCAGGCGCTAGATGGTGAACAGGGAGTGAATGGAAAATAGTCTCTGGGTATCTGCGAGTGCAGAGGTAACAGGATTAGGGTCGTCCAGTGTGGTGAGGGACCTATTACAGCTTCACGCCTGTTTCTGTAGAGAGAGAGACAGAGAGGAGGTAGGGATGGAGGTAGGGGGCCAGTGATAGAGGGAGATGGAGAAGAAAGGCGAGAGAGGGGGGGATGGGTCAGAAAAAGAAAGAGAGATGAAGTGATAGATGGAAAGCTGGAAAAAAGGGATCGGGAGAGAAGGAGGAGGAAAGACAGAAAGAGAGCGAGAGCAGGCTGATTGTGTCCTGTGGATTGGCTAAAGTCAGACAGACAGCCCTGGAGAGAGGCTCCAGCCCAGAGGGACACAGCCGGAGGTGAAGGCCTGCATGGTGACACATGGTGGGGGCGTAACACAGCCGTCAGACCGAGGGGTGGCGGGTGATCTACAACAATGTCATACTTGAGTAAAAGTAACGATAACTTAGTTGAAAATGATGAAAGTAAATGTGAAAATATTACTTGAGTAATTCTAAAAGTATTCGGTTTTAAATATACCGTACTTAAGTATCAAAAGAAAATGTAATTGCTATATACCTAAGTATCAAAAGTAAAAGTATATATCATTTCACAATCCATACATAAAGCAAACTAGAAGACACAATTTCCATTTTAAATTTAAAATAGCCAGGGGCACACTCCAACTTTTAGACATAACTTGCAAACAAAGCATTTGGGTTCAGTGAGTCTGCCAGATCAGAGGCAGTAGGGATGCCCAGGGATGTTATCTTGATAAGTGTGTGAATTGGACCATTTTCCCTGTCCTGCTAAGCTTTCGAAATGTAACGAGTACTTTTGGGTGTCAGGGAAAATGTATGAAGTAAAAAGTACATTTATTTTGTAGTGAAGTAAATGTAGTGAAGTAAAAAGTAAAAGTTGTCAAAAATATAAATAGTAAAGTCCAGATACCCCCCAAAAAACACTTAAGTAGTACTTTAAAGTATTTTTCCTTAAGTACTTTACACCACTGCACTCATCATCAGTCTTTAAAAAATGTCAAGGAGGATCAGAGTGGAGAGATGAAGACAAAATAAACACACTTACTCTGCATCGAGATGGGGGGGGGTGAAAGAGAGAGAGATGCTATACAGACACCTCTGTGATCCTCTTACCACCCTGCTACACAGGAGATAGATTGGCCGGGACATCACACAGAGGTTCACACGGACCTCAACACAAAGCGGTGTCTCTCCACTCTGTACAGCAGTGTTTGCTGTCCCTAGCTGAGCCCCCCCCCCCCCCCCACCCGACATGGCCTTTGAAAACAGCGGCTCACATCTTTGCAGAATAACCCCTTCGCACTGCATAGGGACGACCACAGGGGAACAACATAGGAGAGCAGCCTCCGACAGGCACTCAGCACAACAACAGTAGCTCACAAAGAGGAAGAGAGAGGGGAATAGGGGACATATTGATGTTTAATATAATATAAAATACACTACATGACCAAAAGTTTTTTTTATTTATATTTATTATTTTTTTACCCCCTTTTTGTGGTATCCAATTGTTAGTAGTTACTATCTTGTCTTGTCACTACAGCTCCCATACGGGCTCGGGAGAGACAAAGGTCAAAAGCCTTTGGGGCATTGTCATGCTGAAACAGGAAAGGGCCTTCCCCAAACTGTTGCCACAAAATTGGAAGCACAGAATAATCTAGAATGTCATCGTATGCTGTAGCGTTAAGATTTCCCATCCCTGGAACTAAGAAAATTCCAGAGAACGCGTTTCCACTGCTCCAGAATCCAATTGCAGCGAGCTTGACACTACTCCAGCCTACACTTGGCATTGAGCATGATAATCTTAGGCTTGTGTGCAGCTGCTCGGCCATAGAAAGTAATTTCATGAAGCTCCTGACAAACAGTTATTGTGCTGATGTTGCTTCCAGAGGCAGTTTGGAACTCGGTAGTGAGTGTTTCAACCAAGGATGCTATGCAATTCAGCACAATTCCGGTCCCGTTCTGTGAGCTTGTGTGGCCAAAGGTGGTATCCTATGACGGTGCCACATTGAAAGTTACTGAGCTCTTCAGTAAGACCATTAAATTGCCAACGTTTGTCTATTGAGATTGCATGGCTGTGCGCTTGATTTTATACACCTGTCAGCAATGGGTGTGGCTGAAATATTTGAAGGGGTGTCCACATACTTTTGTGTATCAAGCGGAGTTGACTCTATTGGAATAGAATAGAATGCAATAGAAAACAATAGCAAATAAATTAAACGTAGTAGAATAGATTTGGTTGCCATTCTAGTCGGCCACATATCTGGGAGTGCCCCTCTGTCCTGATCTGTCGCCTATTCCTAGTAGGCTTCTATAAAGGGCTCTACATAAAGGTTATTCAGTGATGAAGTCACACTAAGCCAAGCTGTTCTAAAGGCATGGAGGACAGGAAATGAAAGCCACTCCACAGGGAGTCTAGCCTTTGGTCATTACGAAGGTCATAGCCACTGACTACGGATTCATATTTCCCCAACAATCTACCAAGTTCAATCCCGGGAAAAGATCCAATTTAAAGTGTTTAAAACCAGGACATAGTCACTATGCCAGGGTTGGGTTTTCCCCAAATAACAGGGGCTCTGCGCCACCTTGTCGGCTTGGCTGTGCCACTATGTAAACAATTCAGAGCAAATTAAACTGATATTTGGTAATGATCGAGTAACTATCTTTGATCGCCAGTGCATATCAGCAGTAGGCAATCTCAACACAGAGCGAACTCAGGACGCACAGAGCACACTCAGGACGCACAGAGCGCACTCAGGACGCACAGAGGGCACTCAGGACGCACAGAGCTCACTCAGGACGCACAGAGCGCACTCAGGACGCACAGAGGGCACTCAGGACGCACAGAGCTCACTCAGGACGCACAGAGCGCACTCAGGACGCACAGAGCGCACTCAGGACGCACAGAGGGCACTCAGGACGCACAGAGCACACTCAGGACGCACAGAGCGCACTCGGGACGCACAGAGCGCACTCGGGACGCACAGGGCGGGACGCACAGGGCGCACTCGGGACGCACAGGGCGCACTCGGGACGCACAGGAGCAGGGCGCACAGGGCAACCGGGACGCACACAGAGGGCACTCAACCAGGACGCACAGAGCACAGTGCAACCAGGACAGTCACCAGGCACAGCGCACTGCAACCAGGACGCACAGACCAGGCACAGTCAGGACGCACAGCAGCGCACAGTCAACCAGGGACAGGCACAGTCAACCAGGCACTCGGGACGTCACAGGGGTCAACCAGGCACAGTGAAACCAGGGACTCACAGGGCGCACTCTGGACGCACAGGGCGCACTCGGGACGCACAGGGCGCACTCGGGACGCACAGGGCGCACTCGGGACGCACAGGGCGCACTCAGGACGCACAGGGCACACTCAGGGCGCACAGGGCAACCAGGCATAATCAACCAGGCACAGTGCAACCAGGCACAGTCAACCAGGCACAGTGCAACAAGGCACAGTAAACCAGGCACAGTGCAACCAGGCACAGTGCAACCAGGCACAGTCAACCAGGCACAGTCAACCAGGCACAGTCAACCAGGCACAGTGCAACCAGGCACAGTCAACCAGGCACAGTGAAACCAGGGACAGTGCAACCAGGCACAGTCAACCAGGCACAGTCAACCAGGCACAGTCAACCAGGCACAGTGCAACCAGGCACAGTCAACCAGGCACAGTCAACCAGGCACAGTGAAACCAGGGACAGTGCAACCAGGCACAGTCAACCAGGCACAGTGCAACCAGGCACAGTGCAACCAGGCACAATCAACCAGGCACAGTCAACCAGGCACAGTGCAACCAGGCACAGTCAACCAGGCACAGTGCATCCAGGCACAGTCAACCAGGCACAGTGCAACCAGGCACAGTGCAACCAGGCACAGTCAACCAGGCACAGTGCAACCAGGCACAGTGCAACCAGGCACAATCAACCAGGCACAGTCAACCAGGCACAGTGCAACCAGGCACAGTCAACCAGGCACAGTGCAACCAGGCACAGTGCAACCAGGCACAGTCAACCAGGCAGAGTACATCCAGGCACAGTGCAACCAGGCACAGTGCAACCAGGCACAGTCAACCAGGCACAGTGCAACCAGGCACAGTGCAACCAGGCACAGTCAACCAGGCACAGTGCAACCAGGCACAGTCAACCAGGCAGAGTACATCCAGGCACAGTGCAACCAGGCACAGTGCAACCAGGCACAGTCAACCAGGCAGAGTACATCCAGGCACAGTGCAACCAGGCACAGTGCAACCAGGCACAGTCAACCAGGCACAGTGCATCCAGGCACAGTCAACCAGGCACAGTCAACCAGGCACAGTGCAACCAGGCACAGTGCAACCAGGCACAGTCAACCAGGCACAGTCAACCAGGCAGAGTACATCCAGGCACAGTGCAACCAGGCACAGTGCAACCAGGCACAGTCAACCAGGCACAGTGCAACCAGGCACAGTCAACCAGGCACAGTGCAACCAGGCACAGTCAACCAGGCACAGTGCATCCAGGCACAGTCAACCAGGCACAGTGCAACCAGGCACAGTGCAACCAGGCACAGTCAACCAGGCACAGTCAACCAGGCAGAGTACATCCAGGCACAGTGCAACCAGGCACAGTGCAACCAGGCACAGTCAACCAGGCACAGTGCAACCAGGCACAGTCAACCAGGCCCAGTCAACCAGGCACAGTGCAACCAGGCACAGTGCAACCAGGCACAGTGCATCCAGGCCCAGTCAACCAGGCACAGTGCAACCAGGCACAGTGCAACCAGGCACAGTGCAACCAGGCACAGTGCAACCAGGCAGAGTGCAACCAGGCACAGTCAACCAGGCACAGTGCAACCAGGCACAGTGCAACCAGGCAGAGTGCAACCAGGCACATTGCAACCAGGCACAGTCAACCAGGCACAGTCAACCAGGCACAGTGCAACCAGGCACAGTCAACCAGGCACAGTGCAACCAGGCACAGTGCAACCAGGCACAGTCAACCAGGCACAGTGCATCTAGGCACAGTGCAACCAAGCATATTCTTTGCTACTAGTCTGTACATTGGAGAGTGTGGTGGTCTTTTGAGGACACGTTGAATGGAGAAATGTATTCTGACTGCTGTCACTCAAACAAGCAGGGCTCAAGCGGCTGTAAGTAGACCCACTGTGATTGGTGTTGGGGAGGAATGCGTGTGATTGGCAATGTCACCTCCGTACATTTCCTAGACATGCAGGGCAATCACAAACATCAGATTCTATCAATGAGGGCCATCAGATTGTTCTTTCTCTGTTATAAGGAATGTCAGTTCAATCCCGATATGACATTATATCGAAAAACAGAACTTTAACAGGCAGAGATTAAGTCCTTTCTGATTGGACAGATGGTTTGTTAGCGGGGTGCCATGTGTGAGAACTGCAACATGCTGGGTAACTGTTGCTATTGGTTAGATCGGAACTCTGTCAGCCCTGGGGACGTCAATGAGTTCCCCCCATTGGATGAAAAGTTATCAATCCCTCCCCCGTTTCACAGTACTGAGCAGCCATATGTTCTCACAGCTGTCAATCACATTCTCACATTCTATCCTCACAGAAGGCGAAATGATTTAACCAATTGTCTCCATCTCAGTTGAGAGCTGCTCTGCGCATCACATGTTGAAGCATTACTGGGAAGAACTGGGAGATGAACAGGAGGAGATGTGCAGTGAAAAATGTCACCAAGGCCATCTGTGCACTAATCGGCGGGGGAAGACAGAGGGGAAGACAGAGGGGAAGACAGTGGGGAAGACAGAGGGGAAGACAGTGGGGAAGACAGAGGGGAAGACAGAGGGGAAGACAGTGGGGAAGACAGTGGGGAAGACAGAGGGGAAGACAGAGGGGAAGACAGAGGGGAAGACAGTGGGGAAGACAGTGGGGAAGACAGTGGGGAAGACAGAGGGGAAGACATAGGGGAAGACAGAGGGGAAGACAGAGGGGAAGACAGAGGGGAAGACAGAGGGGAAGACAGAGGGGAAGACAGTGGGGAAGACAGTGGGGAAGACAGAGTGGAAGACAGTGGGGAAGACAGTGGGGAAGACAGTGGGGAAGACAGTGGGGAAGACAGTGGGGAAGACAGTGGGGAAGACAGAGGGGAAGACAGAGGGGAAGACAGTGGGGAAGACAGAGGGGAAGACAGAGGGGAAGACAGAGGCAGAGAGAGAGAGACCCTGTGATATATCAGAGGTCATTGACCTTAAAATGACAGTGGAGACCGCGTGAAGCGTGTGAGTACGAATACATCTTGGCTGGTTAGAGGTCTCGTCATCGTCTGAGTGCCCCTCTGCCAATTAGGGAAGAAAAGAGAGTGAGAACTATAGAGTTGTGGCAGAACAGAGACAGAGATGTGTGTCGAAATAGAAAAAGAGAAAGAGAGAAAAACACAAATTCACTACTGGCGTAGAAAAGTAAGTGTGTTAAACGTGCTCTCACCCTACCCTGGCTGTGCTCTCTCCTTGTCTACAGATCAAACAGTGGGTGTACGACCTGATTTGGGGTGGAGGCTGCTAGCTACCGATGTCAACGCTCCGCTGAAAATGAAGACCACCTCCCTTACCT
This sequence comes from Oncorhynchus masou masou, assembly GCF_036934945.1. Classification (NCBI taxonomy): domain Eukaryota; kingdom Metazoa; phylum Chordata; class Actinopteri; order Salmoniformes; family Salmonidae; genus Oncorhynchus; species Oncorhynchus masou. The sequence goes on along the minus strand of NC_088234.1, from coordinate 30,046,907 downwards.
CTCCCCTACCCTCTTCCACTCTGTCTTCACACCTTCTTCAACTTGACTGGGCTAAAATGCATTCCCCCCCTTTCTAACCCCCCACACTCCTACCCATCCTCACCTCCACGCCACTACCCTGTCTTTCCTTTGTTCTTTATGCCTTCCATCCCACCTATAACACAGTTTAGCCCACACAACATAGGCCTACATCAAGCCCTAGTGATAATTCACCCAAACTGACTTATAAATCAATAAATATTCCATTTATACAATATTGTCCAAATCAGTCACAACTCCAATCAGGTCCTCCAGTCAAATCAAGCAACCTACTCATAAATATTCCTCACAGATCCATACACATGAATGGTATTCCATTTCATAAACAATAAAGCACATTGTCAGTGTAGCCCATTAAACTTTTGTCACTCAATAGTATTGTATTAACAATCTCAACACCCAATATCCCTTTAATTGTAGCGCAAGTATTTGCTTTTTACTCAATAGCTGTTGAATAAAACAGCCAATGAAAAATGTTTGTTTTCCGAGGAAGTCAATTCAGCTCACCTCTCCCCTGCCACACACCCCACCTCACCTCTCCCCTGCCACACACCCCACCTCACCTCTCCCCAGCCACACACCCCACCTCACCTCTCCCCTGCCACACACCCCACCTCACCTCTCCCCTGCCACACACCCCACCTCACCTCTCCCCTGCCACACACCCCACCTCACCTCTCCCCTGCCACACACCCCACGACACTCTCCTTAAATTGTACCAATACTCATGAAGCTCAGTGAGAGAATATAGACAGAGAGAGAGCGCTCAATGCATCCAACAAAATCCATATTGGCCCATCACACAATGGGGAGTGGGGAACCAGAGTTGAGTTACTGTATGAGGGCACTCTTGTGCATTTCTCTATTCTGTTTTCCGCAGTGGTGCCACCATATATCTCAATAATGGCCAGGGCACAGTGGATAAAACCTGGGTGATATGCTTTAGGGCACACAGAGAGAGAGAAAAACACACACACACACACACACACACAGCCCGGCACTGTAAGTTATTTTGGATGTATACACCCACGCATAAGGGTGAGTTACAACCCAGTGAGTCGGGCTTTGACTGCAGTCTAATTTCGCCTGCCCTGTTCTGTTCTATTGGGAGCTCCTCCAGAGTACTCAGTCCCATAAAGGCATACTTTATTTACCAGGAAATGAGGGGCAAGCAAATAAGACAACACACTTACACTCGGCTATTCAGCTGAAATTACACCCACACACTTAGATCGGGTCGAGTTAACGGGATTAGGGTCGTCACCATACAGGTATCGTGGCACGGAAACAAAACATGAAGCGGACTAAATGTCCTGAGGAAAGCAGTCCTAATGTTGAAAACAAGCAGTCTTGTGTTGTCACCCAGAATCTCATGTTTCTTAGCATGACATGCAGTTGGTTTTTTAAAGGACCAAAGAGTTTAGTCTGCTTTGTGTTTTCCTTTTTTGCCAAGGACAATCAGGTATTGTGGTATCGTGATTGTATGTGCTTTCAGGATTAGGATTTTAAGCCACACGCACACACACGCACACACACACACGCACACACACACACACGCACACACACACACACACACACACACACACACACACACACACACACACACACACGCACACGCACGCGCACGCACACGCACGCGCACGCACACACACACACACACACACACACACACACACACACACACACACACACACACACACACACACTACTATTTCAAGATGTAATTGTGCTGTAGTGATGTCCTGAGGAGGTGTGTGTGCGTGTGTGTGTGTGTGTGTGTGTGTGTGTGCTGTGAGTCAGAGGTTGAAGCAACAACATTAAGTAAACTCTTCATGATCTCATGTCCAATTACAGGTAACATGTACATGCTTTATTTCATCTTACCCCACAATGCTACTGTAAGCAATCTAAATCAACTCAGTTTGCAGCTCAAGGCTTTAAGACAGAGAACAGCACTGGGGGGAGATATACTACATTTCATTATATTTGAATCGAGCTATTTGACTCGTATCCAAAACCCTGTACCTACCATTTTTTTCACATTTGTGTTTTTTTCCTCAGGGATTTTTAGATGTCTATGAAAATGAGTTTATTTTAGCACTGCTTAGATCACTGCGCAACGCAGTTCACAATTCTCTAGCAAGCAGGGAGAGTACTTGATCATACTTTGGAAATGGCGCATTATTTTTTATTGTTTTGTTTTAAGACTAGCCCTAACCTTAAGCCCTCATAATTAATACCTACCCATTGAGAGTGCTTGTGTTTTACCCCTGTAACCACGCAGAATTAAGCTGAATATGGAAAATTCCGAAGGGAAACAATGAGATCAGGTTGGATTAGATCATTTGCGAAAATGGATATATAGCGTTTTGGAAGTTATATTACAGGATCCTTCTCTCAAGTCCTCCCTCCTGAGGGAGAAAATGTGAGGGAGAGAAGGTATGAGAACAAAGGAGGATAGAAAGAGCGAGAGAGACAGATGCAAACAGTGGTTACCAAATTAACCTGCCACAGTGACGATATTTGAGGAGCAGAGGTTAAAAAAAATACTGCTTCTGGGTTAAACCACCCACAGAGAGAGAGAGAGAGAGAGAGAGAGAGAGAGAGAGAGAGAGAGAGAGAGAGAGAGAGAGAGAGAGAGAGAGAGAGAGAGAGAGAGAGAGAGAGAGAGAGAGAGCTAGAGAGAGAGAGAGAGAGAGAGAGAGAGAGAGAGAGAGAGAGAGAGAGAGAGAGAGAGAGAGAGAGAGAGAGAGAGCTAGAGAGAGAGAGAGAGAGAGAGAGAGAGAGAGAGAGAGAGAGAGAGAGAGAACAATACACACATATTAACGTTACACATTAATCAACCACCCACACACAAAGGCACACACACATATGCACACATACACATGAACACTCACAGAAAACACACACACACACACACACAAACATTCACAGAAAATAAACATGCACCCACGCACACAGACATGTGCGCACACACAAAACACACTACTAACCCTCTACAAACATCTTCGTCAGAGCTTCATTCAAGCTTCATAAGAGGGGAACCAAATCATCTCAACCAAATCGTGTTCACCTTCGAGGACACAAACAGGTCCCAGCACTCTTGCAGTCCTCAGCATTTTGACCAGTACCTCCCAGTAGCTTCGGTCCAAAACACCAAACGTCACCTGAACCAGAGAACCGCAAATCGATCTGGAGCAGCACCCCTGGTTCCCCAGGCATTACTAATGGATAGATCCCCTTCATCCATAATTAACGCTAACTGGTCACACTGTCAGCATCACAGTCAGGAGGAAGGCAAAGCGCTCATTAGAGGTCAATGTAAGCACTTCCATATTTAGTCTTGCTAGTAGCTACGGCACACAAGTGTTGCTTTATGGATGTCATTCTCTGGCTGAGTTCAAAATCGCACCCTATCCCCTATATTGTGCACTTGTCTTGACCCTATGGGCCCTGGGTCAAAATACTGAGTCATTTGGGATGCAGCCTCTGTCAACGCTTTATTCATTCTTACTGGGAAATATTTATTGAGGTGAAATTGATGCCAATCTCTACTGTACATTATTCACAGTCCCATTGATACCCTGTAACCATTACATATTTAGCCAATAACCTAGTGAGCTGCCAAATACGCGTCACAGGCGTCACTTATCAACGTGCAGCAGCACAGAGTTGGAGAGCAAAGCTAGTTGATGAAGCAGCACTTTAAGAACAACGCTGCCCCACTCCCCTCAGTGATAGGCTGTTATGATGGGCTCGGTCACTGGGTACTCTATGGAGCAGAGAGGTTGATGGTCTTTAATACACTTCGAGACCTCTCGTAAATCACACTTCCTGGCAGCCTCCCAACCCCCCCCCACCCCCGCGCGGCCTCGTGCAGCAGACAGGGAGTAAACAGAGTGGGGACCCTCCCCACCCGACGGCTCACACTCTCTCTCTCGTTCTCATTCTCTTCATTATATCTTCCTCTATTTTCTGTCTGTCTGCATGTTGGCACGTTGGTTCTTCTTCCCTTTTCTTTACCCTTTCTTCACTCTCTCTTTCTCTGCCCCTCTCCCTTTGTTCCCTCTCTCTGTCAATAGACGGTAGCATCCCTCTGCTGGGCTAGAGGTGCGAGGGATGTTTGCGGCTAGATAAGAGAGGGAGAGAAGGAGAGCAGGGCGGGGCAGAGTGCTAATGCTAGATCCTCTCATTTGATTGAACAAGAGATTATTCCAGACAAACAGATGAGCGCACACACACACACACTCTCTCACATTGCCTAAAATGTCTTCCAAAAATGTTTTCTTTCCCACTAGACATATTGGTCTCTAGGTATCCGTTTACTGTATATAATGAAATTCCCTCCTTTATTTCTCTCTCACCAATCCCTCTTCCCTTCCCTCCGTCTCCAATCAAGGCAGGACCACATCCACTGAGGGAATTATAGCTTTCCAGGGATCGACCCCGCCCTGCCTAGCAGCGGCAACAATGCCAGTCTGCCTCCTACACCACAGAGAGAAGAAATCATGCTGCTTTGCTTTGCTTGAGTTCAATTTACTTTAAGGTATGTACTGTTAATTGTTAACGCGTGGTCATTTCAATTATTGGTCAGCGTCTGTACTGACCATGTCTGTGTACGTCTGTTGAGGTGAGGACAATGTGAATCTACATAAATGGGAATCTTGACAACAGGACCCCAATCAGCAAAACAATGACCACTATAATGTACTAATTGCACTTCGAAACTGGCCTTTGTAGAGTATATGGCATGCCATTAGCAAAGGGACCTTAGTGGCATTATGGTTCGTGGTTGCCATGGTGATGCCTGAGTGCCGTTGCTATCGCCCATCTGTGTTTTTGTCGCCCGGAGGTTCTGAAGAGAGACCGCGTGGGAGGGTCAATGGAGCACACACACACACACACACACACACACACACACACACACACACACACACACACACACGCACACACACACACACACACACGCTGTTGAGCTGATGCCATCGTCTCATCAATGTAAGTCTGGAGTCAAAGCTCCCAACTCCTAACCCTGCTTCAGCTATCAGGCTTTCGACCGAGGGGACGACACAACAAGAGGCAACCCTAACAGGAAGTCACTGGTCTTGCATTGCCATACCTCCAAAATCACGTCGCTCTCATGCCTCCCTTGGCGTCTGGATAATTTTGTATTGAAAAAAACGGTTCGGATGGTCCGATGGGAGCATTTCAAGAACACTCACCCCACACGTCTAGCTAGCTTGCAACATTGCAACAAAACGGAAGAAACCCTGTAGGAAAAAGAGAATTCTGTTTTGCCAGAAGTGTGCTGACTACCAAATAGATTTCCCAGCCACCCTCACGCACTGTTGTACCTACGACACTAATCTCGTGAGCACTATTGGAGCTCCGCACAAGCAAGGCATTTGATTGGTTTGACATGTTGCGAGGCGTCACTGGTTTACACCGGGTCCCCCACTACTCTTTAACTATTTTTTCTGCGATGAGCTTCCCAAGGATTCCCGTTTTCGTTTCTCGACGACGCTACTGAGTCACAAACACACACACACGTGTACACGGGGGCCCCGTTACGGGCCAATGGAGCATAATCATATTGTATTGCTCTTTACAATGGAGGCAGTAAGGTTGTAAAGTTGCAGATTACTGAACACAGAGAGCATGTAGAGACGTAAAGGAAACCACCACTTTCTCTTCACTGCTTTAAACCGGTGAAGACGAGCGGTGAACAAGAACACCTGAAGGCCAGTTAGTTCTGTGAGGCCCATCCTCCGTATCACGCTGACAAATTGTCCGGAGAGTTATTCCTCTGAAAAACAAAGTGGACACTCAAGCGACCCATTAATTCTGCGAGGGCAGTCATTGCGCCAACTCTGCGATACAGTGCCTTGCAAAAGTATTCATCCCCATTGGCATTTTTCCTATTTTGTTGCATTACAACCTGTAATTTAATGGGGGGGGGGGGGGTTTCATGTAATAGACATACACAAAATAGTCCAAATTGGTGAAGTGAGATGAAACAAAGTAAAATAATTAAAAACAGAAAAGTGGTGTGTGTATATGTATTCACCTCCTTTGCTATGAACCACCTAAATATGATCTGGTGCCACCAATTACATTCAGAAGTCACATAATCAGTTAAATAAAGTCCACCTGTGTGCAATCTAAGCGTCACATGATCTGTCACATGATCTCAGTATATTTACACCTGTTCTGAAAGGCCCCAGAGTCTGCAACACCACTAAGCAAGGGGCACCACCAAGCAAGCGGCACCATGAAGACCAAGGAGTTCTCCAAACAGCTTCTAACTCAAGGCCATCAGACTGCTAAACAGCAATTACTGACTCAGAGAGGCTGCTGCCTACATTGGGACCAAATCACTAGTCACTTTAAACAATGTACTCTAAATAATGCAACTTTAATAATGTTTACATATCTTACATTACTCATATCACATGTATATACTGTATTTTATTCCATCCACTGCACCTTGCCTATGCCATCCATATACTTACATGTACATATTCTCATTCTCAACCTGTTTCAGTCTTCCAGAGATTTGAGACTGGGACGGAGGTTCACCTTCCAGCAGGACAATGACCCAAAGCATACTGCTAAAGCAACGCTCGAGTGGTTTAAGGGGAAACATTTAAATGTCTTGGAATGGCCTAGTCAATACCCAGATGTCAATCCAATTGAGAATAAGTGGTATGACTTCAAGATTGCTGTACACCAGCGGAACCCATCCAACTTGAAGGAGCTGGAGCAGTTTGGCCTTGAAGAATGGGAAAATATCCAAGTGGATAGATGTGCTAAGCTTATAGAGACAAGAGACTTGCAGCTGTAATTGTTGCAAAAGGTGGCTCTACAAAGTATTGACTTGGGGGGGGATAAATAGTTATGCTCGCTCAAGTTTTTCTGTTTTTTTGTCTTATTTCTTGTGTGTTTCACAATAAACAAATATTTTTCAACTTCAAAGTGGTAGGCATGTTGTGTAAATCAAATGATCTATTTTAATTCCAGGTTGTAAGGCAACAAAATAGAAAAAATGCCAAGGGGGTTGAATACATTCGCAAGCCACTGTATCTCACTTTCCAATTTCCAACCACGGGGGAGTCCATATTTATTATGATTGGCTTTGTATCTGGTGACATCTTTGTTGTTCTTTGTTTATATTAGATTCAAATCTAATTGAAAGGGCTGTGAGTTTTTCTTGTGCACGTGACCGTTCCTGGTCAGTTCACATGGTCAGGAAAAACTCAGGGCCCTATTTCATAAGATACTTGCTTTAAGTGAGATATCTGAGGAAGATTGTCTCACACTAGCTCTCAGATAGAATTCATAGCAGCTGTTAACACTGCTTTAATAGTGATGATGCCCCGAGGCGACGTCTGCTAATGGCTCCATGCACCTGGATAGCTGGTGACACTGAGCCAATCAGGTAGCTAATTGGACTTTATTATTAATATCATTCATTTCTACCCTCAGATCTTAGTTATATTGTTTAGGATGAGATTTTGAAGATAAATGATATCTTCAGTAGATGTATTAGCTATGTTTACTTAATTATGAATTGAAAAGTCGATCAGAGGGAGTCGGGGGTAACAGAGTGCTATCGACTGGAGATCACAGTGTTGACTGGCTAACCTCTTGAAAACAAGCACATTCATTTTCTAACCATAATCCTGATATTAAAAGGAGCATATGAGTGTCTGTTTATAGACACAGGGACGAACAGGGGCAAAAAAACCCGAGCGTTGTTTCTTTCCACTGACGCAATCCACAGATACAGCAGTACAGGGGTAGGAGAGCAGGACAGCAGCCAGACCCTGAGCTCACACTGTACTCATCAGAAAAGGACACCGACCTTCATCAGCGTGTGTGTGTGTGTGCGTGTGCGTGTGCGTGTGTGTGTGTGTGTGTGTGTGAGCGTGCTATTGTACAGTTCCCAGAGCCTTTAGGCCAGCAAAGGTATTTCAAAGACAGGAAATCAATCAGAAGGTAAAGCTGTAATTGGAGAAATGAAATGAAAAGTTGAGATTAGAGTACTGTACTTCAAAGGCATCAACACAGGACAGCCAAGAACTCACTATGCTAAACAACTATGGTGACTTTGATGTCAACTTCCGATAGGTACCGCTGGGAGGGAGGGAGGGAGGGAGGGAGGGAGGGAGGGAGGGAGGGAGGGAGGGAGGGAGGGAGGGAGGGAGGGAGGGAGGGAGGGAGGGAGGGAGAAGGAGGAGGAGGAGGAGATGGAGGGACAGAGGGGGGGGGGTGTATCAATAATTTAAACATTGATTCCTAATCCCCCAACTGCCCGAGTTCCACAGAGAAGGGAAAAAATCTGGAACCAAATGTTTTACATTCAGCTTTAATGTGATTCCACCACCACCACCCGTTTACACTCTACATAAAATCCATGTGGCTCCTTTAAAAAGGGCTACACCTAAACCTGATTTGGCTTTTCTCCCCCTCCGGTCCATCCTCTAGCCTGTGGGTGTGAGCCTGAGCTAAGGCAGAGACGGAGAGAGAGATAGGGAGAGCAAGAGAGAGTGTGTGTGAGTAAGAGATATATAGAGATAGAGATACCAATGTAGGATCTTAATCTGATCACGCCTTTGTTGCTGAGAATTTTCCTGCACGGCAGGAAATGCAATGCAGACTTTAATTTGCTGTAATGAAAAATGTATCAACCCCTTCTAAAAATGTCCATTAATATAATTGCTGTAGCAAACTGGCTCAAATGAAGATCCTACATCTGTAAAGGTAGAGAGAGAGAGAGAGAGAGAGAGAGAGAGAGAGAGAGAGAGAGAGAGAGAGAGAGACCAGTCCTCTTTAGTAAACCAAATTATGGGTGAAAGATAGTAGGGAGGAGCTCACATTGACATAGCCATAAGGAAGAGAGAAGATGCTCATGCAGTTTTTCTCAATTGCTAAAACACAATTTCTGAAACGTTGCTCCATTTCCTGAAAACATTAAACACAATACCTCATCTTCAAGCACTATTTACATAACCTCTGACTCCTCTTACAAAATGAAACATTCGCCTCAAAACAGTTTTACCTGTGTTCAAAATCAAACACTGCTCTCAAATCATAAACAATGTGATCAAAATGATATACACTCTCAAGCAGTCAGTAAACAATACACCGAAAATACACCGAAAATACATTGTTCAAAACATACAATTCTCAGGGAGAAGTATATTTTTAATTTAAAAAAAAGATTCATATTTTCCGTCATTGTCCTTTGATGGAAGAAAACATGTTCTATCATCGTAGCTCAAAATTGATCAGAAATAACTACTCTGCTTTGCTCTTTGCAATTTTGTTTTTTGTTCTTCCTCCTCCTTGTACCCCTATTTTTACAGTACTGTACCCTGCATCTCACAAACTTGTCCTTTGTCTCTGTGATACTGTAATTCTTGTTCTTTGTTGATATGAACCTGCAACCAGTCAAAATCTATTGAGCAGTCAGTACTGTCAATAAATGGAAAGCACAATGTTCAGGGCCAAACAATTCATCCATTGTACAGTATACAGCCTACAATGCACTGTACTACAGTATCCATTCTCAGACCTTCTCCTTCCCACATTCAACAACCTGTTTGCTCTCTGAACTGGCTTATATTGGTTGTGTCGCATCATTTGAAACAGGTTAAATCAATTTTGAGTGGTTGTGTTCAATCAATGACATATGTTCTCTATTTGTATTTGATTGTTGCCACTTGTGTTTACCAGTATGGATGACATGTGCATTAGAGTGCAGGATGTGTTTTGAGATTGAGAATGTGTTTAGAGTTTTGCTGAAAAGTCTAAGTGAGATCTGGAAATTGTGTTTTATCATGTGAAATGGTTTAAGGTATTGACAACAGACTGTGTTTTACCATGTGAAATGGTTTAAGGTATTGACAACAGACTGTGTTTTACCATGTGAAATGGTTTAAGGTATTGACAACAGACTGTGTTTTACCATGTGAAATGGTTTAAGGTATTGACAACAGACTGTGTTTTACCATGTGAAATAGTTTAAAAATGCCTATGGCTGCGGTCCCTGTACAGGGATCAAAATCAGCGGAAATTTCAGAGTGCCAACTAATAGTACTCGATACAACTCAAACTTTCATTGAAACACACATGCAGGGTACTCAATTAAAGCTACACTCGTTGTGAATCTAGCCAACGTGTCAGATTTTTAAAATGCTTTTCGGCGAAAGCATGAGAAGCTATTATCTGATAGCATGCAACCCCCGAAATACCCAAAGGGGACGTAAACAAAATAATTAGCGTAGCCGGCGCTACACAAAACGCAGAAATAAAATATAAAACATTCATTACCTTTGACAAGCTTCTTTGTTGGCACTCCTATATGTCCCATAAACATCACAATTGGGTCTTTTTTTCCAATTAAATCGGTCCATGTATACCCAAAATGTCCATTTATGAACACCGTCAGATCCAGGAAAAAACTCTGTTTCAAAACGTAACGTCATTTTTTAAAATTAAAAAAGTTGCCTATAAACTTTGACAAAACACTTCAAACTACTTTTGTAATCCAACTTTAGGTATTAGTAAACGTTAATAATCGATCAAATTGATCACGGGGCGATCTGTATTCAATAGCAGCAAGTCTTGAAATCATGGTCCATATTCTCCCTTTCATAACTTCCTCGGGTCTACTCGACGACAGGAAGTGCCTATTTCTCATTTGACCAAGGATTAACTTCAACCCAATTCCCAACACTGGCGACATTGTGTGGAAGCTGTAGGAACTGTAAACTGGATGCTATCTATTTTCCCTTGCCATAGACAATACAGAGACTGGCGGATGGATATTTTTTGTGAACAGTTTTCCTTGGGATTTTGCCTCCTACACACGTTCTGTTATAGTCACTGTTATAGTCACAGACATGATTTAACCAGTTTTATAAACTTCAGAGTGTTTTCTATCCACACATACTAATCATATGCATAATCATATGCATATACTATGCATATACTATATTCCTGGCATGACTAGCAGGACGTTGAAATTTTGTGCGATTTTTAACAAAAAGCTGAAAAATTTCACACGCTCCTTAACAGGTTTCAAGGTATTGACAACAGACTGCATAATTAGCTAAATGAGTCCAGGCAACTGAGAACTTTGTTCAGCCAAATGGGTTTTAGTGTTTTAGCAATTGTGAAAAACTGTAATACAACTAATCTCCATGAAGCCATCTCGCTTCATAAAGTTAGCTTCTTCACAGCAGGGAAGAAGGATGAAATCATATGAAACAGTTAGCTTAGAGAGAATGAGAGAGATAGAGAGCGAGAGAGAGTGAGAATGAGAGAGAGAGCGAGAGCGACAGAGAGAGAGAGAGAGAATGAGCGAGCGAGAGCAACAGAGAGAGCGAGAGAGAGAGAGCGAGAGAGAGAGAGCGACTAGTTAAGAGAAAACATTTAATGTAGCCAAAGATTACAGGGCCCCCTAGGAAACACTGACCAACACTTTGGTTCCTATCCTGTCACAATAACTCCTCCCTGGCATTTTCATTCATTGACATGTCGAACAACACTGCATTCAGTGCCCACTATTATCTTCTAACTATTATCCACTATTATCTTCTAACTATAGATTTCGAAAAAATCATTATTTTTCCATGATTCCAACAGTTTAACTGTTTTGATCTAAATCTATAGTCAAATTGCAATCGCAATATTTGGTTAAAAATAAGGCCTACATTTTTTGCCCATATCGTGCAGCCCTACGTGGCAATGTGGAAATGATCTCAAATAAGTGCAGGAAATGCAGAAAGTGATTGTTGGTTGAAGTTTAATTGAACAGTATAAAACAATCAGAATGTAGAGAGACCCATTGAAATCAGTTGGACTGTATGCTGCCACTCTAGCGTCACGCGTTGCTCATTATGCACTTTTATTAGTCGAAAAAATAAAATACTGTCAAATACTGTCAAAAATAAATAAAAATACCATGGTATAATATTTTGGCCATATCACCCAACCCTAGAGTGAGGAGAGAGAAGAGAGAAAAGAGAGAGAAGAGAGAGAAGGCTCCTGGGGGGATACGGCAGCAATAAACAGAGAGAAAACACTTATCAGCACTTCTCCAACAGTTTTCCTGCAGGAGAAACCAGCCACACACACAGACACACACAGTATCCAGAGTGCTTATCAGCACAAATCAATCAATGGAGCTTTTCCAATATCAAAAAAAAACAAGCACCACACACACCACGCACTTCTCCCGACATCCTCCTAATGCGCCTGCTGCCTGCTCAAAGCGGAGCGCGGGCCACACACGGCAGCCAAGTAGCCCTGCGCTCCCACCAGCCAACTGCCCCAGCCACCAGGGACAAGAGCTGCAAGCAGTAGCTGCTTCCGACAAGCAGAGCTCTAGAGAGCCAGCTTGACAGACCTCGACCTCCCCCTGGACCTTCCAACCGCAGGAGCTCCAGTGTTATTCCAGCATAAATGCTAACGGGGTTTAACCAGGCCAAAAAGCTGTCCAAGTTGCCCATGGAAAGACATGTCTTTATTTACCTTTTTGGGTTTCCTCCTCCGCTGGCCAAGCCCGTTGAGCCTATCCCCAGCGTCCATCCGGTAGTGGGACTGAGAGTCCTCGCTCATCCTCTCCCACCAATCCAACCACAATCACTCACTTTCTTGTCCACTTTTTTTCTTTCTCTCTCTCAATTTTTTTTCCTCCAGTGAAAACCACTCAAGTAGCGCACTTCAGCTCTCCCCAACCTCCCGCACTCTTCAGTAGTCCACAGTGACTGTGTAGCGACCAGCTAGCGAAGGGGGTGTGGTAGAGCGAGAGAAAGAGAGGGAGTGAGGGATGGAAGAGGAAGAGGGGAGGCAAGAGAGCGGGAGGAAGGGGGGAAGCACAATTGTGTTGCTATGGCAGTGGATGCCACCAATGTTCTTCTGAAGAGTGTGTGCTGGCGAACCAGATTTCAACCAGTCACGCACCATTACTCAATTTGCTTCTAGATTATACTTTTTTTTCCATAACAACAACAATGTAGATGGGGGGACCCAATGGGGCTAAACTAGTAGAATACAACATAGAATAGGATATTAGCCATATTCATGTTTTTTTTTTCTTCTGCTATAATTTAGCTGGTTTTAACCAGCAACCATGCTTTTCAAACTACTCATGAATGTCACAAACAGAGACACTTTTGCAATAAACATACAGTACTGCAACCTCCCTAAATAAAACCCAGTCTCCCGTTGCCTTGGTTTTCAATGTGTACGTCTTAAATTTGTGTATACCCCAACCACCTCCCTAAACACAATCTAGGTTCTATTGGTGCCTTTGAAAACAGATTCTCTATGTCCTAATGATTGCCTTGGGCTACGACCAGGAGGCACCGCTATTGAAACAGCATCACATTAATGGCGATGAGAGCCCCCTCCTATCGCTTCTCTAATTCATCCCTCCATCACAAATTCATGATTTGGAGATCAAGAGAGATCTGTGCAAAAACGAGACGGAAATGTGGGGAAAGTGACGACACCCAGACAGTGCTCTTTATCTCCTCTCTCTCTTTTTCTCTCTATGTCTTCCTCTCCTCTCTCCCTCAATCTCCAACCCCTCTCTCCTATCTTAGTCTCTCTTTGTTTCTCCTCGGCCGCCAGTCTTTCAGTAACAACTGGAAAGAAAAGGTCTCTGTCCTAAACACACAGCCCTTCAAATAAGGCTAAGATGACAAAAGCCATGTATTATTTATTCATGTATTTATCATTTATTCTCTCCCACTCTCCATGATGGTGTTCCCTAAGGTTACGTCACACCTCCAAAAACCAGTATCCCGGGATGTGATTCCAGACTATTCCTGCTCCAGTCTGGTGACTTCGCTCCAGACACCCTCTCTCCCCCGTCCCCTCTCTCCCCGCTGTCACCAGTCATCACCCCCAGTGACAGCTCGTATAGTTGGCCATGTGAGGTGACCAAGCTGGAGGCCAGATATCCATGTTAGTCATAACGCATAACTCATCCCTTTCTGGTGGGGTATACAACTGGGCCAGATGGCAGCTTATTAACCTACAAAGGGAAATGCATGTGAGCTATAGAGTACACTAAAGGTACATGATACTGTAGGTGACCGGGACCCACAAATTCCACATTAGCTTAATGTTAATGCTAACACTAATTACAGGGGAGGTTTAAGAGTGTTTAAGTACATTATATGGTGCACAAATGAACCAACCCAAGCCTCTCTGGTGCCAACACACACACACACACACACACAAACAAACACACACACACACACAGACCCGCTGTGTGGAGCGAGGGATGATGGCAGAGCCAGATGGAGAAGAAGAGAAGGAGGGGGCCAGGGTCTGATCCCCTCCTCCTCTCCTTTGCCCCTTTCTCTGACCAGTGCCAGATACACCATTCGTGTTGCAAACATCCATCGGTAATCATGCTGCATCAGAGAGGTGTAAACATCAATCAGTAATCATACTGCATCAGAGAGGTGTAAACATCAATCAGTAATCATACTGCATCAGAGAGGTGGAAACATCAATCAGTAATCATACTGCATCAGAGAGGTGGAAACATCAATCAGTAATCATACTGCATCGGAGAGGTGGGAACATCAATCAGTATTCATACTGCATCGAAGAAGTGGAAACATCAATCAGTAATCATACTGCATCAGAGAGGTGTAAACATCAATCAGTAATCATACTGCATCAGAGAGGTGGAAACATCAATCAGTAATCATACTGCATCAGAGAGGTGGAAACATCAATCAGTAATCATACTGCATCGGAGAGGTGGGAACATCAATCAGTATTCATACTGCATCGGAGAGGTGGAAACATCAATCAGTAATCATACTATATCAGAGAGGTGGAAACATCAATCAGTAATCATACTGCATCAGAGAGGTGGAAACATCAATCAGTAATCATACTGCATCAGAGAGGTGGAAACATCAATCAGTAATCATACTGCATCGGAGAGGTGAGAACATCAATCAGTATTCATACTGCATCGAAGAAGTGGAAACATCAATCAGTCATCATACTGCATCAGAGAGGTGTAAACATCAATCAGTAATCATACTGCATCAGAGAGGTGGAAACATCAATCAGTAATCATACTGCATCAGAGAGGTGGAAACATCAATCAGTAATCATACTGCATCGGAGAGGTGGGAACATCAATCAGTATTCATACTGCATCGGAGAGGTGGAAACATCAATCAGTAATCATACTATATCAGAGAGGTGGAAACATCAATCAGTAATCATACTGCATCAGAGAGGTGGAAACATCAATCAGTAATCATACTGCATCAGAGAGGTGGAAATATCAATCAGTAATCATACTGCATCGGAGAGGTGGAAACATCAATCAGTAATCATACTGCATCGAAGAGGTGGAAACATTAATCAGTAATCATACTGCATCGGAGAGGTGGAAACATCAATCAGTAATCATACTGCATCAGAGAGGTGGAAACATCAATCAGTAATCATACTGCATGGGAGAGGTGGGAACATCAATCAGTAATCATACTGCATCGGAGAGGTGGGAACATCAATCAGTATTCATACTGCATCGGAGAGGTGGAAACATCAATCAGTAATCATACTATATCAGAGAGGTGGAAACATCAATCAGTAATCATACTGCATCAGAGAGGTGGAAACATCAATCAGTAATCATACTGCATCAGAGAGGTGGAAATATCAATCAGTAATCATACTGCATCGGAGAGGTGGAAACATCAATCAGTAATCATACTTCATCGGAGAGGTGGGAACATCAATCAGTCATCATACTGCATCGGAGAGGTGGAAACATCAATCAGTCATCATACTGCATCAGAGAGGTGGAAACATCAATCAGTAATCATACTGCATCAGAGAGGTGGACACATCAATCAGTAATGATACTGCATCAGAGAGGTGGAAACATCAATCAGTAATCATACTGCATCGGAGAGGTGGAATCATCAATCAGTAATCATGCTGCATCATTAGAGGTGGAAACATCAATCAGTAATCATACTTCATGGGAGAGGTGGAAACATCAATCAGTAATCATACTGCATCGAAGAGGTGGAAACATTAATCAGTAATCATACTGCATCGGAGAGGTGGAAACATCAATCAGTAATCATACTGCATCAGAGAGGTGGAAACATCAATCAGTAATCATACTGCATGGGAGAGGTGGGAACATCAATCAGTAATCATACTGCATCAGAGAGGTGGAAACATCAATCAGTAATCATACTGCATCAGAGAGGTGTAAACATCAATCAGTAATCATACTGCATCAGAGAGGTGGAAACATCAATCAGTAATCATACTGCATCAGAGAGGTGGAAACATCAATCAGTAATCATACTATATCAGAGAGGTGGAAACATCAATCAGTAATCATACTGCATCAGAGAGGTGGAAACATCAATCAGTAATCATACTGCATCAGAGAGGTGGAAACATCAATCAGTAATCATACTGCATCAGAGAGGTGGAAACATCAATCAGTAATCATACTGGATGGGAGAGGTGGGAACATCAATCAGTAATCATACTGCATCAGAGAGGTGGAAACATCAATCAGTAATCATACTGCATCAGAGAGGTGGAAACATCAATCAGTAATCATACTGCATGGGAGAGGTGGGAACATCAATCAGTAATCATACTGCATGGGAGAGGTGGGAACATCAATCAGTAATCATACTGCATCAGAGAGGTGGAAACATCAATCAGTAATCATACTGCATGGGAGAGGTGGGAACATCAATCAGTAATCATACTGCATCAGAGAGGTGGAAACATCAATCAGTAATCATACTGCATCAGAGAGGTGGAAACATCAATCAGTAATCATACTGCATGGGAGAGGTGGGAACATCAATCAGTAATCATACTGCATCAGAGAGGTGGAAACATCAATCAGTAATCATACTGCATGGGAGAGGTGGGAACATCAATCAGTAATCATACTGCATCAGAGAGGTGGAAACATCAATCAGTAATCATACTGCATCGGAGAGGTGGGAACATCAATCAGTATTCATACTGCATCAGAGAGGTGGAAATATCAATCAGTAATCATACTGCATCAGAGAGGTGGAAACATCAATCAGTAATCATACTGCATGGGAGAGGTGGGAACATCAATCAGTAATCATACTGCATCAGAGAGGTGGGAACATCAATCAGTAATCATACTGCATCGGAGAGGAAGCTGATCAACTGATAAACAATATAAGGATTCACGCTACGTTAGGTATCCCATCCTTATGAACATGCCCATTTTCTTTTTCTCTCTGTTTCATTAAAGTGATTGATCAGAGATGGAGTAAGAGATATCAAACGATATCAAGAGATATCCCGAGACATCAAAAGGACCTATGTGAGAATGCTATTCAACGACTACAGCTCAGCCTTCAGCACCGTAGTGCTCTCCATCTCTGCTTATAGCTGTGTTACATGAAAGAGTCTTTATAGATAAAGGAGAGATCACAGATATATCTATTCAACAGGAACCAGGAAGTAGGTTGCTCCTGTTGAAAAGTGCTTTCTCTCTCTAAGATTGGGCAAAGGCAACCTGCCACAGATGCAAGCTGTAGAAGTCTTTCAGAGTATGTATTCAGACATTTTTGTGTTGTCATTGTCAACATTTTATAGTGGTAGCCAGTAAGCTGTTCAGTGATTTCTGTAAGACAAAATAAATATAGAATATGTTTGTACAGTCGTCAACATGTTATAGTTATTTTCTCACTTTCCATGGGTTGTCTGTATTAAACCCCTGCAGAATTAAATTAAGAATTATTAATCATACAAATTTACCAAGAGTGACATTAATGAATGAGGAGCACAATTATTTGTTAATGAGTCATTGTCAGCGATTCTGTTACCGTTTTTAGCAGTTGTGTTGGACAGCAACAAGCAGGCTCCCACTATTTCCCCACATTGCACGCACGCACACACACACGCACGCATGCACGCACGCACACACTCACACAAACACACGCAAGCACACACAGCTAAGATCTGATATGTCACAATGCAGCTTTAGATGTCATTGTTTTCCTATGTGACAGATTGGGAATCCTTTGTACTTCGCTTTTAAGAGGACAACACAACAGTGGTAGGCTTGATTACCAACAATGAAGGAGACAGCCTACAAGGAGGAGGTGAGGGCCCTGGCAGAGTGGTGTCATGAAAATAACCTCTCCCTCAACGTCAACAGAATGAAGGGGCTAATAGTGGACTACAGGAGAAAGTAGAGAAAGCACGCCTCCATCCACATCGACAAGGCCACAGTGGAGAGGGTCAAAAGCTTCATGTTCCTTGGCCTGCACATCACTGAGGACCAGAAGTGGTCTCTCTATACCGACGCTGTGCATAAGAAGGGACAACAGCACCTCTTCAACGTCAGGACGCTGAAGAAATATGTCTTGGCCCCTAAGACCCTCGCGAACTTCTAAAGATGCACAATCGAGAGCATTCTGTCTAGTACGGCAACTGAACCGCCCGCAACCGCAGGGCTCTCCAAAACATCACCGGGGGCACACTGCCTGCACCCCAGGACATCTTCAGCACCCAGGGAGGAAGAACATGAAGATGATCAAGGACCTCAGCCAACTGGCACAGAGACACTGAAAAACAGCTTCTATCCCCAAGCCATCAGACTGTTGAACAGTCATCACTAGCCGGCTACCACCTGGTACCCCGATCTGCACCTTAGAGACTGTCACTAGCCGGCTACTGCCCGGTTCTCTACCCTGCCCCTTAGAGACTGCCACTAGCCGGCTACTGCCCGGTGCTCTGCCCTTCACCTTGGACACTGTTATTAGCCGGCTACCGCCCTGTGCTCTCCCTGCACCTTAGACACTGTCACTAGCCGGCTACCACCCGGTGCTCTACCCTGCACCTTAGACACTGTTACTAGCCGGCTACCGCCTGGTGCTCTACCCTGCACCTTAGACACTGTCACTAGCCGGCTTCCTCCCGGTACACCCTGCACCTTAGAGACTGCTTGTTGCCCTATGTACAGAGAGTCTACACTCTATCACCGCTATCTAGAACCTAAAAGGGTTATTTGGCTGTCCCCATAGGAGAACCCTTAAAGAACCCTTTTGATTTCCAGCTTGAACCCTTTTGGATTCAGCTGTGAAGTGGTAGGCCACACAAGTGCTGAAGTGCGTAACGTGTAAAAATCGTCTGCCCTCTTTTGCAACACTCACTACCGAGTTCCAAACTGGCTCTGGAACCAACGTCAACACAATAACTGTTAGTCGGGAGCTTCATGAAATTGGTCTCCATGGCCAAGCCTAAGATCACCATGTGCAATGCCAAGCGTCGGCAGGAATGGTGTAGAGCTCGACCACCATTAAATCCAAATCAAATCAAAATTTATTGTCACATACACATGGTTAGCAGATGTTAATGCGAGTGTAGCGAAATGCTTGTGCTTCTAGTTCCGCCAATGCAGTAATAACCAACGAGTAATCTAACTAACAATTCCAAAACTACTACTGTTTACACACAAGTGTAAAGGGATGAAGAATATGTACATAAAGATATATGAATGAGTGTTGTTACAGAACGGCATAGGCAAGATGCAGTAGATGGTATCGAGTACAGTATATACATATGAGATGAGTAATGTAGGGTATGTAAACAAAGTGGCATAGTTTAAAGTGGCTAGTGATACATGTATTACATAAAGATGCAGTAGGTGATATAGAGTACAGTATATACATATACATATGAGATGAGTAATGTAGGGTATGTAAACATTATATTAAGTAGCATTGTTTAAAGAGGCTAGCGAAATATTTTACATCAATAACAATCAATTCCCATTATTAAAGTTGGAGTTGAGTCAGTGTGTTGGCAGCAGCCACTCAATGTTAGTGGTGGCTGTTTAACAGTCTGATGGCCTTGAGATAGAAGCTGTTTTTCAGTCTCTCGGTCCCTGCTTTAATGCACCTGTACTGACCTCACCTTCTGGATGATAGCGAGGGGAACAGGCAGTGGCTCGGGTGGTTGTTGTCCTTGATGATCTTTATGGCCTTCCTGTGACATCGGGTGGTGTAAGTGTCCTGGAGGGGAGATAGTTTTGCCCCCGGTGATGAGTTGTGCAGACCTCACTACCCTTTGGAGAGCCTTACGGTTGTGGGGGGAGCAGTTGCCGTACCAGGCGGTGATACAGCTCGACAGGATGCTCTCGATTGTGCATCTGTAGAAGTTTGTGAATGCTTTTGGTGACAAGCAGAATTTCTTCAGGCTCCTGAGGTTGAAGAGGTGCTGATGCGCCTTCTTCACGACGCTGTCTGTGTGGGTGGACCAATTCAGTTTGTTCATGATGTGTACGCCGAGGAACTTAAAACTTACTACCCTCTCCACTACTGTCCCATCAATGTGGATAGGGGGGTGCTCTCTCTGCTGTTTCCTGAAGTCCACAATCATCTCCTTTGTTTTGTTGACGTTGAGCGTGAGGTTATTTTCCTGACACCACACTCCAAGGGCCCTCACCTCCTTCCTGTAGGCCGTCTCATAGTTGTTGGTAATCAAGCCTACCACTGTAGTGTCGTCCGCAAACTTGATGATTAAGTTGGAGGCGTGCATGGCCACGCAGTCGTGGGTAAACAGGGAGTACAGGAGGGGGCTCAGCCCTTGTGGGGCCCCAGTGTTGAGGATCAGCGGGGTGGAGATGTTGTTACCTACCCTCACCACCTGAGGGCGGCCCGTCTGGAAGTCCAGTACCCAGTTGTACAGGGCGAGGTCGAGACCCAGGGTCTCGAGCTTAGGTATTCCTCTTGTCCAGATGGGTTAGGGCAGTGTGCAGTGTGGTTGAGATTGCATCGTCTGTGGAACTATTTGGGCGGTAAGCAAATTGGAGTGGTCTAGGGTGTCAGGTAGGGTGGAGGTGATATGGTCCTTGACTAGTCTCTCAAAGCACTTCATGATGACGGAAGTGAATGCTATGGGGCGGTAGTCGTTTAGCTCAGTTACCTTAGCTTTCTTGGAAACAGGGACAATGGTGGCCCTCTTGAAGCATGTGGGAACAGCAGACTGGGATAAGGATTGATTGAATATGTCTGTAAACACACCAGCCAGCTGGTCTGCTCATGCTCTGAGGGCGCGGCTGGGGATGTCGTCTGGGCCTGCAGCCTCGCGAGGGTTAGCATGTTAAAATGTTTTACTCACGTTGGCTGCAGTGAAGGAGAGTCCGCAGGTTTTGTTTGTGGGCAGTGTCAGTGGCACTGTATTGTCCTCAAAGCGGGCAAAAAAGTTCTTTAGTCTGCTTGGGAGCAAGACATCCTGGTCCGAGACGTGACTGGTTTTCTTTTTGTAATCCGTGATTGACTGTAGACCCTGCCACATACCTCTTGTGTCTGAGCTGTTGAATTGTGACTCTACTTTGTCTCTATACTGACGCTTAGCATGTTTTATTGCCTTGCGGAGGGAATAGCTACACCGTTTGTATTCGGTCATGTTTCCGGTCACCCTTTCCCTGGTTAAAAGCAGTGGTTCATGCTTTCAGTTTCACGTGAATGCTGCCATCAATCCACGGTTTCTGGTTTGGGAATGTTTTAATCATTGCTATGGGAACGACATCATCAATGCACTTTCTAATGAACTCGCTCACTGAATCAGCATATTCGTCAATGTTGTTGTTTGACGCAATGCAGAACATATCCCAGTCCACGTGACTGAAGCAGTCTTAAAGCGTGGAATCAGATTGGTCGGACCAGCGTTGAACAGACCTGAGCGCGGGAGCTTCTTGTTTTAGTTTCTGTCTGTAGGCAGGGAGCAACAAAATGGAGTCGTGGTCAGCTTTTCCAAAAGGAGGGCGGGGGAGGGCCTTATGTGTGTCGCGGAAGTTAGAATGGCAATGATCCAAGGTTTTACCAGCCCTGGTTGCGCAATCGATATCCTGATAAAATTTAGGGAGTCTTGGTTTCAGATTAGCCTTGTTAAAATCCCCAGCTACAATGAATGCAGCCTCAGGATATGTGGTTTCCAGTTTGCAAAGAGTCAAATAAAGTTCGTTCACGGCCATCGATGTGTCTGCTTGGGGGGGAATATATACGGCTGTGATTATAATCGAAGAGAATTCCCTTGGTAGATAATGCGGTCGACATTTGATTGTGAGGAATTCTAAATCAGGTGAACAGAAGGACTTGAGTTCCTGTATGTTGTTGTGACCACACCACGTCTCGTTAACCATAAGGCATACACCCCCGCCCCTCTTCTTACCAGAAAGATATTTGTTTCTGTCGGCGCAATGCTTGAAGAAACCAGCTGGCTGTACCGATTCCGTTAGCGTCTCTCGAGTGAGCCATGTTTCCGGGAAGCAAAGAACGTTACAGTCTCTGATGTCCCTCTGGAATGCTACCCTTGCTCGGATTTCATCAACCTTGTTGTCAAGAGACTGGATATTGGCGAGTAGTATGCTAGGGAGTGGTGCGCGATGTGCCTGTCTCCGGACCCTCACCAGAAGACCGCTTCGTTTCCCTCTTTTACGACGTCGTTGTTTTGGGTCGCAGGCTGGGGCCCATTAGACTCTGGAGTAGTGGAAACGCGTTCTTTGGAGTGATGAATCACACTTCACCATCTGTCAGTCCAACTGACGAATCTGGGTTTGGCGGATGCCAGGAGAATGCTACCTACCCGAATACATAGTGCCAATTGTAAAGTTCGGTGGAGGAGGAATAATGGTCTGAGGCTGTTTTTCATGGTTCCGGCTTGGTTTAGTTTGGTTTAGCTTAGTTCCAGTGAAGGAAAATCTTAACGCTACAGCATACAATGACATTCTAGACGATTCTGTGCTTCCAGCTTTGTGGCAACAGTTTAGGGAAGGCCCTTTTCTACTCCAGCATGACAATGCCCCTGTGCAACAAAGCGAGGTCCATACAGAAATAGTTTGTTGAGATCGGTGTGGTTTGGAATGAGTCGGACCGCAGAGTGAAGGAAAAGCAGCCAACAAGTGCTCAGCACATGTGGGAACTCCTTCAAGACTGTTAGAAAAACATTCCAGGTGAAGCTTGTTGAGAGAATGCCAAGAGTGTGCAAAGCTGTCATCAAGGCAAAGGGTGGCTATTTGAAGAATCTAAAATATATTTGATTTGTTTAACACTTTTCTGGTTACTACATGACTTCATAAGTGTTATTGCATCGTTTTGGTCTTCATTACTTTTCTACAATGTAAAAATAAAGAAGCTCATTTCAATATGCTGTATCTAGTGCAGTACATATCCTTCTCAGTACAGTGGCAAGAAAAAGTATGTGAACCCCTTTGGAATTACCTGGATTTCTGCATAAACTGGTCATAACATTTGATCTGATCTTCAACAGACAAACACAGTCTGCTTAAACTAATAACACACCAACAATTATACGTTTTCATGTCTTTATTGAACACACTGTGTAAACATTCACTGTGCAGGGTGGGAAAAGTATGCGAACCCTTGGATTTAATAACTGGTTGACCCTCTTTCAGCAGCAAAAACCTCAACCAAACGTTTTATGTAGTTGCGGATCAGACCTGCACAACGGTCAGGAGGAAGGCTTATTTTCATTTGTTGAAGCCATTCTGTTGTTGATTTACTTTGGTGTTTTGGGTCGTTGTCCTGTTGCATTAGCACACTTCTATTGAGCTTCAACTGTCGGACAGAGTGATACTTTTAGAGATACTTTTGTAACCCCTTCCAGCTTTATGCAAGTCAACAATTCTTAATCTTAGGTCTTCTGAGATCTCTTTTGTTCGAGGCATGGTTCACATCAGGCAATGCCTCTTGTGAATATCAAACTCACATTTTGTGAGTGTTTCTTATAGGGCAGGGCAGCTCTAACCAACATCTCCAATCTCGTCTCATTGATTGGACTCCAGGTTAGCTGACTTCTAACTCCAATTAGCTTTTGGAGAAGTCATTAGCCTAGGGGTTCACATACTTTTTCCAACCTACACTGTGCATGTTTAAATGATGTATTCAATATAGACAAGAACAACACAATAATTTGTGTGTTATTAGTTTAAGCACACTGTGTTTGTCTATCGTGATTACTTAGATGAAGAACAGATCAAATGTTATGACCAATTAATGCAGAAATCCAGGTAATTCTAACGGGTTCACATACTTTTTCTTGCCACTGTATATATTATGGTGCGTATACTGCATTGACTGCATTTGGATTACTGATACAGTGTTGTTTGAGTTCGTGGCTCGATTCGTCCTGACATTTGTGATTTCTTGCTTCTAATTTGGATGATTATTTACACAACCCGCCACACTACAGTGATTTTCTCCTCAGACCCTGACTGGCCCCTGTATACTCAAGGAGGAGTATACAGCTGACTGGCTATTGAAGGGAGAGTGTCTCTTACTGAGACCCAACACCGAGAGAGGAAAAAGTGGTTCATGGCTGTTCATTTCTCTGGGTTAAAGCACAGTCAGGTAGGCAGGTAGTGAGAGAGAGAATGTTGTTACAACATAGAACACCAAATAATGCATGCAGAGCAGAATTAGGCCGATACCCACGAGTTATCAAAATCCAGAAAAGAGACGTTAAATTCTACAACCACCTAAAAGGAAGCGATTCCCAAACCTTCCATAATAAAGCCCTTACCTACAGAGAGATGAACCTGGAGAAGAGTCCCCTAAGCAAGCTGGTCCTGGGGCTCTGTTCACAAACACAAACACACCCCACAGAGCCCCAGGACAGCAGCACAATTAGACCCAACCAAATCATGAGAAAACAAAAAGATAATTACTTGACACATTGGAAAGAATTAACAAAAAAACAGAGCAAACTAGAATGCTATTTTGCCCTAAACAGAGAGTACACAGTGGCAGAATACCTGACCACTGTGACTGACCCAAACTTAAGGAAAGCTTTGACTATGTACAGACTTAGTGAGCATAGCCTTGCTATTGAGAAAGGCCGCCGTAGGCAGACATGGCTCTCAAGAGAAGACAGGCTATGCGCTCACTGCCCACAAAATGAGGTGGAAACTGAGCTGCACTTCCTAACCTCCTGCCCAATGTATGACCATATTAGAGAGACATATTTCCCTCAGACTACACAGATCCACAAAGAATTCGAAAACAAATCCAATTTTGATAAACTTCCATATCTACTAGGTGAAATTCCACAGTGTGCCATCACAGCAGCAAGATTTGTGACCTGTTGCCACAAGAAAAGGGCCACCAGTGAAGAACAAACACCATTGTAAATACAACCCATATTCATGCTTATTTATTTTCCCTTGTGTACTTTAACCATTTGTACATTGTTACAACACTATATATATATATATATATATATATATATATATATATATATATATATATATATATATATATATATATATATATATATATATATATATATATATATATATGACATTTGTAATGTCTTTATTGTTTTGAAACTTCTGAATGTGTAATGTTTATTGTTAGTTACTTAATCACCCACGTAACCTGAGGGAACAGCAGCATGGAGAGTGGGAGAGAAATAATAAATGGCTTTTGTCAGCTTAGCCTTATTTGAAGGGCTGTGCGTTTAGGACAGAGACCTTTTCTTTCCAGTTGTTACTGAAAGGCTGACGGCCGAGGAAACCTATAAAGGTTTAACTGTGTGAGACGGTGGGATTCTTCCTTTATGACCTGAAGGACAAAGTATTTTCAAGCTCGAACACACACATACTGACAAACACACACACTACCCCCCTCTATCTTTGTGACATTGACCTGACCTGACATGGCCTCCCTTGAGACACTGGCTCTCGGAGTCTTAAGAGGGGGCTTAACTCCACGCACACACACACACACACACACACACACACACACACACACACACACACACACACACACACACACACACAGAACCTCCCACATTCCAGCAGCCCACCAAAGGCCTCTCCCGCCTCCACACACGATTCTGAACCAATCAAGGCGATTCACTGACAAATATTTCGAACTCCACACAAACCGACTCGAAGGACGCCATTGTTGACTTGTCAGTCACACTTTAATGAGAGCGATGTCTCCAGACTCATCTCTTAAGACAGACTTAGAGAGCTTGGGGAGAGCGAGCACGGGGATCCGTGTCTCCACTCCAGCAGTGTACAACACTAATGAGCAAGAAAACACAGTGACACAGCACACTCAGTCGGTTTCAACAAAACACAGGGCCACGAATAGCTAATCCCATCTGCAGTGTCTAGCATGAGTCTTCGCTGCTCTCTGCATGCGATTTAGCTCCCGAACAAACAAAAAAACAAGATAATTTCGGCCCAATCAATGTCATGGAAACAACGCTGGTATCACGGGAAGTGCCCTGCATACATTCCACCCTGCCTCCGAAACCCCCTCTGGGCCCAAGTGCCCTCTCAGGGGGGGGTGCCACGTCTTCCCGATTCTATACAGTATGCGCTCTATTGCACTTTCAGGCCTACTCAGACTCAATTACACTCTGCCATAGGAAAATGCTTTTCTTTCGTCTCTTTGCCTCGCTCTCCTTTGAAATGTCTCAGCGAAGTTCTGAGAAGTACCTGGAATCCCCAGGACACTTTTCTCGCCCCTCTCCCCTCATTTCTTTCTTCCTCTTTTTTTTCTCTCTTAAACTAAGGCTAAAACACGATGGCTTCGATAAGAAAAGAACAACATCATCAACCACACAGGGGCCTAACGACAGTATCGATATCCCTGCATGTTCTGGGAAGGGGCACTTCCAAAAACAGAACTGATGAGGAATTGATTGGACCGACAGGCAGAAATCCATAGAAAAACTCTGAACTAGCAGCTGTTTGGCCCGAAAAGGCAAAATGACAACAGCTGATTGATGACGTAACATTGTAGATATTGATCAGTCTTGTTATGCATGAGGCAGGATGGAGGGAGCGGCTGCTATCGATAGTCATGCTGTAGCAACATTGAAGCTACTGGTATGGCAAGGAGTAAGGCTACTGGATTGTTGGGAGTATGGGCTATATTGTGCACACTAGCTTCACTGCTCTATTAAATGACAATCCACGTACAGACATTTATATACAGTGCCTTGCGAAAGTATTCGGCCCCCTTGAACTTTGTGACCTTTTGCCACATTTCAGGCTTCAAACATAAAGATATAAAACTGTATTTTTTTGTGAAGAATCAACAACAAGTGGGACACAATCATGAAGTAGAACGACATTTATTGGATATTTCAAACTTTTTTAACAAATCAAAAACTGAAAAATTGGGCGTGCAAAATTATTCAGCCCCCTTAAGTTAATACTTTGTAGCGCCACCTTTTGCTGCGATTACAGCTGTAAGTCGCTTGGGGTATGTCTCTATCAGTTTTGCACATCGAGAGACTGAATTTTTTTCCCATTCCTCCTTGCAAAACAGCTCGAGCTCAGTGAGGTTGGATGGAGAGCATTTGTGAACAGCAGTTTTCAGTTCTTTCCACAGATTCTCGATTGGATTCAGGTCTGGACTTTGACTTGGCCATTCTAACACCTGGATATGTTTATTTTTGAACCATTCCATTGTAGATTTTGCTTTATGTTTTGGATCATTGTCTTGTTGGAAGACAAATCTCCGTCCCAGTCTCAGGTCTTTTGCAGACTCCATCAGGTTTTCTTCCAGAATGGTCCTATATTTGGCTCCATCCATCTTCCCATCAATTTTAACCATCTTCCCTGTCCCTGCTGAAGAAAAGCAGGCCCAAACCATGATGCTGCCACCAGCATGTTTGACAGTGGGTATGGTGTGTTCAGGGTGATGAGCTGTGTTGCTTTTACGCCAAACATAACGTTTTGCATTATTGCCAAAAAGTTCAATTTTGGTTTCATCTGACCAGAGCACCTTCTTCCACATGTTTGGTGTGTCTCCCAGGTGGCTTGTGGCAAACTTTAAACAACACTTTTTATGGATATCTTTAAGAAATGGCTTTCTTCTTGCCACTCTTCCATAAAGGCCAGATTTGTGCAATATACGACTGATTGTTGTCCTATGGACAGAGTCTCCCACCTCAGCTGTAGATCTCTGCAGTTCACCCAGAGTGATCATGGGCCTCTTGGCTGCATCTCTGATCAGTCTTCTCCTTGTATGAGCTGAAAGTTTAGAAGGACGGCCAGGTCTTGGTAGATTTGCAGTGGTCTGATACTCCTTCCATTTCAATATTATCGCTTGCACAGTGCTCCTTGGGATGTTTAAAGCTTGGGAAATCTTTTTGTATCCAAATCCGGCTTTAAACTTCTTCACAACAGTATCTCGGACCTGCCTGGTGTGTTCCTTGTTCTTCATGATGCTCTCTGCGCTTTTAACGGACCTCTGAGACTATCACAGGACAGGTGCATTTATACGGAGACTTGATTACACACAGGTGGATTGTATTTATCATCATTAGTCATTTAGGTCAACATTGGATCATTCAGAGATCCTCACTGAACTTCTGGAGAGAGTTTGCTGCACTGAAAGTAAAGGGGCTGAATAATTTTGCACGCCCAATTTTTCAGTTTTTGATTTGTTAATTTTTTTTAAAATATCCAATAAATGTCGTTCCACTTCATGATTGTGTCCCACTTGTTGTTGATTCTTCACAAAAAAATACAGTTTTATATCTTCATGTTTGAAGCCTGAAATGTGGCAAAAGGTCGCAAAGTTCAAGGGGGCCGAATACTTTCGCAAGGCACTGTACCTGTAAAAACAGGGTTCAACAACTAATACATTAGATAGTGATTTGGCTTTATCTGAAAATGGGCGTTGGAATAGCTTGAATTACTGTGAATGCAATAGACGGGTTGCCCGACAAAAAAAACTCGGTGTGGTGTTATGATTCCTGACGGTCAGATTGCTAGTGACAATTGACAAGAAGCTGTCGTGTGAAGAGTCGTAGGTGGCTCGTTTCAGCTCGTTGTATTCTGTTATTGATACCATGTCTTGTTTTGAGGTCTTTTTGACTGGTGTCACATCTATAATAATATGGCTCAAATTCGCTAGCTAGCTAACCAACAACTGTAACAAGCGCTCATTGTGCAAATGAACGTATATTTCCAATAAACATTTGGAGAGGAAATATAGTTCACATGTTGTCAAGAATCCTTTTGTTCTAAGCCAACCCAATCTGTTTTAGCCATACCGTCTGTTTACCCCAAGTGTTGAGCACGCACCGGTTTTGTTGCACTGCTTACACACTGCTTATACACTGCTTATACACTGCTTATACACTGCTTATACACTGCGTATACACTGCGTATACACTGCTTATACACTGCTTCAACAAGCAGACTCTTACTGTGGCTTCCCAAATGAGAGCATATTATTTCATCCTGTTTTGATATATGTCTGGGACTCCTGAACAGAAATATTGTGCTATTATTGTGTTATTAAGTGCCATGTATTGAGTGCTGTGTGGGTCTTAAAGGGGAACTTCGGCATTTTGGCAATGATGCCCTGTATCCACTTCCCCAGAATCAAATGAACTCGTGAGTACCATTTTTATGTCCAGTATGTTGAAGGCAGTTCTGCAAGCCGATGCTAACTACCGTTAGCGCAATGAATGTATGTTTATGGGTATCTACTAGCATGCTGTAACTTCCCCGGGTGGGTTGTTGGTATGCCAAAATCCTGAAGTATCCCTTTAATACCTGGGAGTCCTGCTGGGTAACTTTTAGCCCAGGCCCAGGGAAACAGCGTTGCTATAGTAATACAATCTAAGTGGGAGAACCATAGCAACCGGTGCTTTGAATCGCGCCACTCTCGGATTTCACCAGTGGAGATCGAAACAGGGACAATATTGGGGCGGAAGGCGGGGTGTGGGGAGTCTGGATGGGAGCAGTGAGAGAGGACAGGGTGATGGAGGGAGAGATGGAAGGGGATAGTGGGTCTTTATCTGGTCCGACCAAATAGGGGTGCTGGAGTTGAGGAGGGGGTGGAGGGATGGAGGGGTAGAGTGTGTGGTGTCTGGTGGAGGGTGTGTCTGAAGTGATTTTCAGTGGATAAAAGACGAGGAGATCAATCGCACCTCGGATTATGGCTGTCGCTCATTCTGTTGGACTGTGTGTGTGTGTGTGTGTGTGTGTGTGTGTGTGTGTGTGTGTGTGTGTGTGTGTGTGTGTGTGTGTGTGTGTGTGCGTGCGTGCGTGCGTGCGTGCGTGCGTGCGCGTGTGTGCGTGTGCGTGTGTGCGTGCTGTACAATGAAATGCAACGCCCTTTTCAGAAAGAAGAGAAAATGCATTTGAGGTATAAAACATTGGCCCTACCTCCTTCACCAGTCAGTCACATCTTAAATGTTCTGTCAAGTACTATTGAAATCAGAACAGCTCTCATTGACAAGACAAAAACTGCCAAAGCACAGACAGATGACGATGAGTAATAGCCCTTTCCCTACTCATAGCCACAGTGATCAGTCCTGGAATTACTCCAGCTATTTTAGAAAGAACACAAATTAGCTCATTATTTCGCTGAGGGAACACAACTTCAGGGTTCCACCAACCAGACAATGGAGGGGTGGTTAGGAAATATATATGTTCATCTCACATCCACAACAGGCTTTACAGTCAGGGTGTGGCTATTTGCTTGAAAATAGACTTATCCAAATTAGCTGGGCTTTTATCTCATGGGTAAAATGGATGGATGACCTTTTTACTGAGTCAACAAAAATGTATTCACATCAAATCTCCTTTGTGAAAATCCCCACAAAATATGCCTCTTTTCTTGTTATAGCAGCTGACAGTGAGGAGTGCTTGAGCCCGAAAGGCACACTAGTGGAATTGCACGGCCTTCTACACTGTTGACAAGGCGATGACAAGAGGGGGGAGGGGGAGGGGGGGGGGGCAATTACGCGCGGTAAGCCGTGCTTTATCGAATCAGGCGGAGGCGCAAGCGGGGAACCGTCTCTCGCGGAGTAGAGAAGTGAAACACAGTGATTGGATTGCTATTGTTGTAATGATATCGGCGTTTCCCGAGAGAAGCGGAGCGCCTGCCAGCTGTGAGTTGGCTCGCAGCTTCGAGTCTCAGCCCAGTCCCCGGCTGAAAGGTGGGAAGACCTCATCAGTCATGCATGAGTCTAAAAAGGAAACGCTGGCCCAGGTGTCTGTTGTCAGGGCAACACGGCGTGGGGATGCTGGTTGGGAAATACCAATAGTGAGGAGGCTAGAGGGATGGGAGGGAACAAAGGTGGGGCCATGGAGGATGTATAAAAGCATTCATAACTCAGACAGACTGAGTTTCTTTACAGAACAAATATTAAATGCAGGTTCTGCCTGTGAAGAGTAACTTTATAGTGCAACATTTATTAGAGCTTTATATTATTTTCAAATATGAGATATGATCTAATGTAAAAAAAAAAAAAAAAAAAAAAAAATTTAAAAGTATACTGTGACAAAAAGTGATCCATCTTCACTGTGTAGATTGCAATATAAAGCTTGCCGATCACACGTGATTTCCCTATGATTCTTAATTCGCTATGCAGGTACAGTGTATGTGAATCCTTTATTCCACAAGTTAGGATATATTTCATAAAATCATCCTCTATTTAAAAATGAACCATGTTATCTGTGACTGATTCCTATTTTCCGATCAGACCGCCTCTCTTTACACAAATATCAGTACACTTTCTCTCATACCAGCACGCATCCCCAAAGATCCATAAAACTACTACAGCAGCACACGCCGAGTAATAGAACCGAGTCAATATTGGGAAAGCGCTTGGCCTCCGCCAGATGGCCTAGCTTTTTTGTATGTCTTTTATTGAAGCCATGTTTCATTCGCCAGGAGAAAAAACCTTGGGATAACAAAAGAAGAAATGCTTGAAATGTTTAGAGCTCAGAGTCACATCACCTGTGTGGTCCCCACGCGCGAATCCACATTCAACGAGAGCACAGAGGCTGGGATAAATGCATTTAGAAAGTACAGCGTTTCCCTGTTGTCGTTATAGGCTAGCTTGTACAGATGAAGGGTTGAAGTCCAGTAGGAGCGTTCAATGGTGCCCGACTGGTATTATACAGAAAAGCAGTCGCTCTCTCTCTCTCTCTCTCTCTCTCTCTCTCTCTCTCTCTCTTTGTTTTCTCTAGCTTTCTGTCTCTTTTTCTTAAAGTTCTCCTTGTTTCCGCTTCACTTCTGCGAGTGAAGGAAAGAGAGAAGGAGAGAGAGGGGGGATAGAGAGAGAGAATGGGAGACTGAGAATGAGAGAGAGCAAAGGAAAGAAATAAGGAGAGAGAGAGTTGGAGGAAGGGAGAGAGAGAGATGGAGAGAAAGCGAGGCAAAGGGGAGAGAGGGGGAGAGGATGAGAGAGGGAACGCGAGAGAGATGGAGAAAGTGAGAGGAATCGGGAGAAGGAGAGCAGCTGCAGACAAGCGACTAATGCAGGAAAGAAATTGGCTGTTGTTTAAAGATAGGAACATTTGATCCCATATCCAAACACACATGTATAATGGCCCAGACAAAACACACACAGGAAACACACTTAGGGACGCATTGACATTCCCTCTGGAGAGATACACTGAAAGCCTTTATCAACGTATAAAGATATTCATTTTTTTTTTACTTTATGGAAATTTAAAATGGCTTGATACATAATGAACGCCACAATATCTGTTATCTCTTCATACTGGATAATTGGAGGATTTATACCATGTTTCTCCATTATATTTCTGGTCAGTAGTCATGCAGAGCTGGTCTGTCGGTGTGTGCATTGTGCCCTCTATTGGTTTTTCTTCTACATTGCGTTATTGGAAAGACAAGCCTGTTTATAAATATGGTCCATCAACTAGATTCAGAAGCGGGGTGATTTTTTTCTGGAACGGATGGTTGGGGGGGGGGGCTTAGATTTGTATGAGATCACGAGGCTATCTATTATGCATGGCAATCCTTGGGAATATATTTCTTTAATGGAGCTCATTTCCTGGTGTTATTACAGTATTTTATGTCCCCAAAAACAGAGGGCCAAATAAAAACACCCGTGGGCCAAATTTGGCACCCTTGAGTAGTCCATCAATTCATAAACTTGTGTGTCACTTACCACTCAGACCCCCCCCGCTCATAAAAACATTTTTATATGAATGAGCTAGTGAGAATTGGATGCTAAATTATTCAGCTGTAAATGCAGGTCAACAGCTGTCATTCACTGAAATACCATACAGTATGTCTCCACGAAGGGACAGTGTTTTCAAGTCATGAGCTTATCATGACATAATTATAGACACCATTTAGCAGACACTTTTACCCAAAGCAACTTATAATCATGCGTGAATACATTTTATACATGGTTGGTCCCACCAAATTGAACTCACGGCATTGTAAACAACATGCTCTACCGACTCGAGCCACATAGGACCACTTATAGCCACATAGGACCACTTAAAGCCACATAGGACAACTTAAAGCCACATAGGACAACTTAAAGCCACATAGGACCACTTAAAGCCACATAGGACAACTTAAAGCCACATAGGACAACTTAAAGCCACATAGGACCACTTAAAGCCACATAGGACAACTTAAAGCCACATAGGACAACTTAAAGCCACATAGGACCACTTAAAGCCACATAGGACAACTTAAAGCCACATAGGACCACTTAAAGCCACATAGGACAACTTAAAGCCACATAGGACCACTTATAGCCACATAGGACAACTTAAAGCCACATAGGACCACTTAAAGCCACATAGGACAACTTAAAGCCACATAGGACCACTTAAAGCCAAGGGACCATATAGTGTGATCAGGCATTTTTCATCCTCATAACGGTTAAGGTTATGATTGGGGAATAGAGGAATCTGATCCTAGATCTGTGGTTAGGGGCAACTTTGATCTTAATTGGGCAACTTCTACCTCAAGCATGGGCCCAACACCAGTATGGTATTATTGCTCTTGGCCATAACCTTTGCTCACATGACTCTCTGTAAACGTGTGCCGCTAATGATATCAAAGGGTCTCGAAACAGTCCTAGACAGACACTTTCCAGACCTCTGGAAATAGAGATAGAAATGTGAGAACTAACATTCACCGCAGACCTGAAATGTGAGCTTACTCAGGCCCACCGTATTGGCATTGGCTGGCACACGGTTGGCGTAGTACACGACCTGGCATTGAGTCACGAGTGCCATCGTACCCTGTTGAGAATCTAGCCGGAGTGGGCACTGCCCACCCAGTTAGAACTACAGAACATCAACCTCATACACAGAGGTTATACAAGCCAGTCATGGGGGTTAGACCTATCATCCACATTCTACCAAAACAACAATGGCATCATTGTGCTCTATTTTAATCTCATTATTATTAAGTTGAATAGAGGCCTATGATCAAATGCAATAAATAAATAAAGCTAATTGTCGTGCACATCCAGCCATAATCTCCCCCTGGGTTAATAGGGACAATCTTGTATACCCTTTATAGTTTGATAATGCTGTGTAGAAACGCACACGCACGCCCACACACACACACACACACACACACACACACACACACACACACACACACACACACACACACACACACACACACACACACACACACACACACACACACACACACACACACACGGCCACGTTGCATGATCCGTGCTGCTCATAAAGGATAAATGGGGGTCGTTAGTGTGACCCGCCTCAATGTTCATTAAGACTTCAGAGATGATCAATCCTTTTATGACATGGTGAGGCCCTTCTGCTGCTGTTTACTGCCAGCCAGACTGGAGATGAGGACTGGGTCATTGATTAAATCAGGTCTACTGCATAGGGAAGAGTCAAAGGAATGCATTATTACGCTTGTGTAACAAGTCATAATCACACAACGTAGTAAAATGACGCATAACATCAGTCAGCATAACTGTAAAACAAAATGTAGATAATTAAGATATCTTACCCTGTCTCTAGCCTGTGTGGTGTCTATAATAATTAGTACCCATGTGAGTGTTCATTATGATATTTCATATTTATAATGGATAGTCAAAGCATACAAAGCAGGGAGTCTATGTGAACACATGTGAAGAAAACTCCATTCCAAGGGCATCTTCAATACAACGAATCAGATTTTCTGATTGCATAAGGACAATAAGCTACAGATATCGTTGTTGTTTTTGTGCATTGGGTGCATGCATATTTTCTCAAACAAAATACAAATACAAATCACTACACATGAATTGCTAGTGACAACCGTTTCAAAAGTTAAAGTACCTCAAATAAAATAAATAGAACGAGGTCTAACCCTATGATAGAGTTGTAAGAATACATCGTTTTTTTGTTATTGACTAAATACTAGAGATTTTATTACATTTTGGATTTCAAGTAAAAATATATTGCATTTGGGGACAGATTTCAAAGATTTGTTTTTGTGTTATGTCAAATTTACCAGAGAGAATGAATAAATGTTTTGAGTATTTCAGTAGTTTTGTTTTCATTTGAATAATAACATATTACATCTGTCATTTAAATACATGGTTCTTATTAATGAAATAAAAATTGTAATATCTTAACTTGCTCCAAAATAACTTCACAATGTGCATAATAGTTTCACCTTCATCACAAAAAAAAGGATATGACCTGTAATTCCATTCGTTTTTTTTATTTAACAAGGCAAGTCAGTTAAAAACAAATTCTTATTTACAATGATAGCCTAGGAACAGTGCCTTGTTCGGGGGCAGAATGACAGATTTTTTACCTTGTCAGCTCGGGGATTCGATCTAACAACCTTTCAGTTTCTGGCCCAACTCTCTAATCACTAGACTACCTGCCGCCACAACCAAGTTATTGCAAAGGTATATTTTGTGCAAGATTCTAAAGTGAAATTATTTTACTTTTTTTATATGCATCATTTGTGAGGGAAAACAAAGCTTTCTTCCATTCATTTTCTGTAATATGTGCGTTCCAGAAGAATTTCTGTTCTTGGAGTGAAAAAGTTCCCTAAAAAAGTATTATTACATTCCTTGTCCAGCAGGGGGCAACCTTCTAACATAAACTGTGCATTTTCTTGATGTTTTATTTTTTTTATTTCACCTTTATTTAACCAGGTAGGCTAGTTGAGAACAAGTTCTTATTTACAACTACGGCCTTGCCAAGATAAAGCATAGCAGTGTGAACAGACAACACAGAGTTACACATGGAGTAAACAATTAACAAGTCAATAACACAGTAGAAAAATTAAAAAAGAGTCTATATACATTGTTTGCAAAAGGCATGAGGAGGTAGGCGAATAATTACAATTTTGCAGATTAACACTGGAGTGATAAATGATCAAATAGTCATGTGCAGGTAAAGATATTGGTGTGCAAAAGAGCAGAAAAGTAAATAAATATAAACAGTATGGGGATGAGGTACGTAAATTGGGTGGGCTATTTACCGATGGACTATGTAGAGCTGCAGCGATTGGTTCTACGAAACACAAATTTCATTAAGTCCTGAAGGTATTGCTTGCATATAAAATTACATTCTGTATAATGTATTGGGTATTGATATGTTTCTAAGAACTTATATTATTTTCCCTTCTTTATCGAATAAATCAAGCACAACATTAGTTTTTCTAATAAAGACTTGTTTTTAACAACAGTATATGTGTTGCTCCACAGAAGTGTTTTGTGTGGGGAGAAGTTGTGAACGTAACATAGTTTCCAGGCTAAAAGGGCTTGTTCATGAAATTTGGACAGTTTGATGGATATGTTTGCAGGAGAATAGTTGCACTTCCACAACAATTGAAGACCATCCAATTTCATAACAATATAACAGGGAATGAAGTACCATATGGGGTCAGAGCTAAGCATACATCTTTTAATCCAGTTTACCTTAAAGGTATTGTTGATCTCAATGAAATCAAGCTCACCATCAGTTCTTTGGTTTGATATTACAGATTTCTTAAATCGATGTGGTTTATATTTTCCATGTAAAGTCTAGGAAAGTTTTGTTGATATCTTTGCTGGTTTGATCATCTTCAAATAAGGATATAGGCGGGGTAGACAAACGTGACAAATCCTATGCTTTGGATAATAAAACCCTTCGAACAATAGAGGTCACGCTGGAACCAGTTTTTAAAGATGGATTTTGTTTTCTTTCATCTTTGAGAGAAATTGAGATGTTGATGGATAATATGTTTTTTGGCCATGTTCACCACTAAATATTTCACATTGTAACGGCGTTCTTTTGTTGTTGAAGGAGAGTCGGACCGAAATGCAGCGTGTAATTACTCATGTTTATTATAAAGACAAAACGAACGAACTATACACGAATAACTAAATAAATACAAGAAAACAACAAACAGAACGAAACCTAATACAGCCTGACTGGTGCTACCTACACAGAGACAGGAACAATCACCCACGAAATACAAGGCGAAAAACAGGCTACCTAAATACGGTTCCCAATCAGCAACAACGAGAAGCACCTGACTCTGATTGAGAACCGCCTCAGGCAGCCAACCTAATTAACACACACACACACACACACACACACACACACACACCCCTAATCAACTACCAACCCAAACACTACAAACCCCAATACGGAAATACAATACATAATAACCCCATGTCACACCCTGGTCTGACTAACTAATAAACTAAAACACACAATACTAAGACCAAGGCGTGACACACATTATCTTTCACTAGAATATTCTCAATAGATTGGTCATTTGAGTTACGTAGGGAATTTTTCCCCCCGCATTTATTTATGTTCCAGACCAGAAGCTGAAGAGAATGATTTGATAATATTTAGTGCAATAGCAACTTGATCCTTGTCTTTTAGAAACAGAGTTGTATCATCTACTAACTGAGATATTTGTATTTATTTTCCAAATAGTGAAATACATTTTAATTCAGGGTTGTTTAAAATGAAAATAGATAGCAATTCTACAACTAAAATGAATATGAAAGCTGAAATAGGGCAACCCTGGCGTTACGATTAAATATTTTAGATGTGTTACAATTGATCATAATAGAACTACAGTATTAACATATATGCATTTTTTTATTTTCTTATTTAACCTTTATTTAACTAGGCAAGTCAGGAACAAATTCTTATTTACAATAACGGCTTACCCCAGCCAAACCCGGATGACCTCCGTATGGGACTCCCAATCAACGCCCGGATGTGATACTTTAATAACAGTGACCAAGCTAGTCCCGAAACCAAAAGTGTACAACGAATGTATTAGTAATTTGTGTTCTATTGTATCAAATGCCTTACAAAAGTCGAAGAATAAAATAATAGCCTCAGATTCAATTGAATCAGCATAATCAAGTCTGAAACTAATCTAATGTTTCAGCTGATGTGGCGACATTTCATGAAACCATTTTGGTTAATAAGGTGTTTTAGGCCCATTTTAAGTCCATTAGCGTATGCCAAGTTATCAATTTATAATATGTATTTAATAATGTAATAGGTCTCCAATTATCTATGAAAAGGGGATCTTTATCAGGCTTTGCTATTAAGAAAATAACCCCAAGCTCCACGGTAGTAATCATCTCACCCTTAGCTAGGCATTCTTGGAACGTGTTGAATACTGGTTCCTCGAAATGTTCCCAAAAGTGTAAATACAATTCCACAGAAAGACTGTCTGTTTCAGGTGCTTTGCCCTTCTTCATATATTTAAGAGCATCTCTAATCTCAACTATAGCTAGCTAGCCCCAAATAGCAGCACTGTAGAAACTATTACACTCGACGGAACGACTTGATTAGTGTAGTGTCAACATCGCAGCCACTGCCAGCTAGCCTACTCCAGCAGTACTGTATCATTTCAATCATTTTAGTCTATAAGATTCTTGCTACGTAAGCTTAACTTTCTGAACATTCGAGACGTGTAGTCCACTTGTCATTCCAATCTCCTTTGCATTAGCGTAGCCTCTTCTGTAGCCTGTCAACTATGTGTCTATCTATCCCTGTTCTCTCCTCTCTGCACAGACCATACAAACGCTCCACACCGCGTGGCCGCGGCCACCCTAATCTGGTGGTCCCAGCGCGCACGACCCACGTGGAGTTCCAGGTCTCCGGTAGCCTCTGGAACTGCCGATCTGCGGCCAACAAGGCAGAGTTCATCTCAGCCTATGCCTCCCTCCAGTCCCTCGACTTCTTGGCACTGACGGAAACATGGATCACCACAGATAACACTGCTACTCCTACTGCTCTCTCTTCGTCCGCCCACGTGTTCTCGCACACCCCGAGAGCTTCTGGTCAGCGGGGTGGTGGCACCGGGATCCTCATCTCTCCCAAGTGGTCATTCTCTCTTTCTCCCCTTACCCATCTGTCTATCGCCTCCTTTGAATTCCATGCTGTCACAGTTACCAGCCCTTTCAAGCTTAACATCCTTATCATTTATCGCCCTCCAGGTTCCCTCGGAGAGTTCATCAATGAGCTTGATGCATTGATAAGCTCCTTTCCTGAGGACGGCTCACCTCTCACAGTCCTGGGCGACTTTAACCTCCCCACGTCTACCTTTGACTCATTCCTCTCTGCCTCCTTCTTTCCACTCCTCTCCTCTTTTGACCTCACCCTCTCACCTTCCCCCTACTCACAAGGCAGGCAATACGCTCGACCTCATCTTTACTAGATGCTGTTCTTCCACTAACCTCATTGCAACTCCCCTCCAAGTCTCCGACCACTACCTTGTATCCTTTTCCCTCTCGCTCTCATCCAACACTTCCCACACTGCCCCTACTCGGATGGTATCGCGCCGTCCCAACCTTCGCTCTCTCTCCCCCGCTACTCTCTCCTCTTCCATCCTATCATCTCTTCCCTCTGCTCATACCTTCTCCAACCTATCTCCTGATTCTGCCTCCTCAACCCTCCTCTCTTCCCTTTCTGCATCCTTTGACTCTCTATGTCCCCTATCCTCCAGGCCGGCTCGGTCCTCCCCTCCCGCTCCGTGGCTCGACGACTCATTGCGAGCTCACAGAACAGAGCTCCGGGCAGCCGAGCGGAAATGGAGGAAAACTCGCCTCCCTGCGGACCTGGCATCCTTTCACTCCCTCCTCTCTACATTTTCCTCCTCTGTCTCTGCTGCTAAAGCCACTTTCTACCACTCTAAATTCCAAGCATCTGCCTCTAACCCTAGGAAGCTCTTTGCCACCTTCTCCTCCCTCCTGAATCCTCCTCCCCCCTCCTCCTCCCTCTCTGCAGATGACTTCGTCAACCATTTTGAAAAGAAGGTCGACGACATCCGATCCTCGTTTGCTAAGTCAAACGACACCGCTGGTTCTGCTCACACTGCCCTACCCTGTGCTCTGACCTCTTTCTCCCCTCTCTCTCCAGATGAAATCTCGCTTCTTGTGACGGCCGGCCGCCTAACAACCTGCCCGCTTGACCCTATCCCCTCCTCTCTTCTCCAGACCATTTCCGGAGACCTTCTCCCTTACCTCACCTCGCTCATCAACTCATCCCTGACCGCTGGCTACGTCCCTTCCGTCTTCAAGAGAGCGAGAGTTGCACCCCTTCTGAAAAAACCTACACTCGATCCCTCCGATGTCAACAACTACAGACCAGTATCCCTTCTTTCTTTTCTCTCCAAAACTCTTGAACGTGCCGTCCTTGGCCAGCTCTCCCGCTATCTCTCTCAGAATGACCTTCTTGATCCAAATCAGTCAGGTTTCAAGACTAGTCATTCAACTGAGACTGCTCTTCTCTGTATCACGGAGGCGCTCCGCACTGCTAAAGCTAACTCTCTCTCCTCTGCTCTCATCCTTCTAGACCTATCGGCTGCCTTCGATACTGTGAACCATCAGATCCTTCTCTCCACCCTCTCCGAGTTGGGCATCTCCGGCGCGGCACACGCTTGGATTGCGTCCTACCTGACAGGTCGCTCCTACCAGGTGGCGTGGCGAGAATCTGTCTCCTCACCACGCGCTCTCACCACTGGTGTCCCCCAGGGCTCTGTTCTAGGCCCTCTCCTATTCTCGCTATACACCAAGTCACTTGGCTCTGTCATAACCTCACATGGTCTCTCCTATCATTGCTATGCAGACGACACACAATTAATCTTCTCCTTTCCCCCTTCTGATGACCAGGTGGCGAATCGCATCTCTGCATGTCTGGCAGACATATCAGTGTGGATGACGGATCACCACCTCAAGCTGAACCTCAGCAAGACGGAGCTGCTCTTCCTCCCGGGGAAGGACTGCCCGTTCCATGATCTCGCCATCACGGTTGACAACTCCATTGTGTCCTCCTCCCAGAGCGCTAAGAACCTTGGCGTGATCCTGGACAACACCCTGTCGTTCTCAACCAACATCATGGCGGTGGCCCGTTCCTGTAGGTTCATGCTCTACAACATCCGCAGAGTACGACCCTGCCTCACACAGGAAGCGGCGCAGGTCCTAATCCAGGCACTTGTCATCTCCCGTCTGGATTACTGCAACTCGCTGTTGGCTGGGCTCCCTGCCTGTGCCATTAAACCCCTACAACTCATCCAGAACGCCGCAGCCCGTCTGGTGTTCAACCTTCCCAAGTTCTCTCACGTCACCCCGCTCCTCCGCTCTCTCCACTGGCTTCCAGTTGAAGCTCGCATCCGCTACAAGACCATGGTGCTTGCCTACGGAGCTGTGAGGGGAACGGCACCGCAGTACCTCCAGGCTCTGATCAGGCCCTACACCCAAACAAGGGCACTGCGTTCATCCACCTCTGGCCTGCTCGCCTCCCTACCACTGAGGAAGTACAGTTCCCGCTCAGCCCAGTCAAAACTGTTCGCTGCTCTGGCCCCCCAATGGTGGAACAAACTCCCTCACGACGCCAGGACAGCAGAGTCAATCACCACCTTCCGGAGACACCTGAAACCCCACCTCTTCAAGGAATACCTAGGATAGGATAAGTAATCCTTCTCACCCCCCCCTTAAATGATTTAGATGCACTATTGTAAGTGGCTGTTCCACTGGATGTCAGAAGGTGAATTCACCAATTTGTAAGTCGCTCTGGATAAGAGCGTCTGCTAAATGACTTAAATGTAAATGTAAATGTATAGAGAACTCACCTTCACATGTGGACTTTTGAAAATTTAACTAGGCAAGTCAGTTAAGAACAAATTATTATTTACAATGACAGCCTACCCCGGCCAAACCCGTACGACGCTGGACCAATTGTGCACCGCCCTATGGGATTCCCAATCACAGCTGGATGTGATGCAGCCTGGATTCACACCAGAGACTGCGGTGACCCCTCTTACACTGAGATGCAGTGCCTTTGAACGCTGCACCACTCGGGCGCAAATCAAATAAATACAAAATTTGGACTTGAACTCATAAGAAATAATCTGAACATGACCTTGGACGTGTTTCATAAAATGTTCACATTCAATCCCATTAAAACTAGATTTATACAGATTTCCTTCGAAAGAATACACAACGTCTGAGATGACCTGAGGATTCTTACTGTCAAGTTCTGACCTTAATTCCTTTGTGATGTCTTTCTTTTAGTATGGTCAGGGTGTGAATTGAGTTGGCAGTCTATGTTCTTTTTTCTATGATTTGGTATTTCTGTGTTTGGCCTGGTATGGTTCTCAATCAGAGGCAGCTGTCAATCGTTGTCCCTGAGGCAGCCTGTTTTCACCCTTGAGTTGTGGGTGATTATTTTTCTGTTTAGTGTGTGTTGCACCTGACGGAGCTGTTTCAGTTGTGCTTTTTTTGTGTACTTGTTTGATAGTGTTCAGTTTAAATAAATAACATGAGTACCACGCTGCGCTTTTCTTACCCTCCTCAACCCATTTTGCTCCAGATCTAATGAAGGCCCCTATAGCTAAATGCATGTACATTTGATCTAGTTCTATTTGAGACATTTTCAAATCTGTTTCTTCCTCTGCTGAAAGGGTATAGTTTTCTAAAAGAACATTTTATTTATTCATAAACTCATCTTCTTTCAAACATCTTTTCTTGTTTAGTTCCTTACTGCATGTAATAGTGCTCGATCTTACTTTGAATGTAAGTGTTACCCAGTTCAATACTTTGGTTCGAAATCATTTGAATTAAATGGGTCCGTGAAAAAATAACTAATCTGTCAGTGTGAGCTAGAGATATCTATTATTTTTGCATTGGATGTGTCTTAATCCACCGCATCCGCCTATGTCGCACTTCTGCATCTGAGGTGAAAGGTGACAGAGGTAGAGCGGTGTTTGAGACATCCTGAAAAACCATCTTCTCACAAAATCGTCTATAGCGTCCGAAAGGTTTGGTCTACCCACTAATATGACCTGTGCAAAGGTGAGACTCTCACGAACACATACAGGCCTCATAAGACTCGTCTGAAGGTCCCCTGGTACCAGTTGAACATTTTAAAAAGTATTTATGGAGACTGTTTAGTACTAAAAATAAGGGGTTAGATACATAGAATTTTTTTAAATAAATGTTTCCTGATCTTTCTTATTTCTCTCAGATATAGAACAGACATTTCAGAACAAACTTCTCTTATGTCTGTTTTGGGACTATCTGTTGTTCCATGTAGTGATTCAATAC
The DNA here is from genome assembly GCF_036934945.1 of Oncorhynchus masou masou. Taxonomy (NCBI): domain Eukaryota; kingdom Metazoa; phylum Chordata; class Actinopteri; order Salmoniformes; family Salmonidae; genus Oncorhynchus; species Oncorhynchus masou. The sequence continues at coordinate 30,003,461 of NC_088234.1, read as the reverse complement.
GTTTGTCCGGGCTAATAGCAGTAAGGCCAAACATTCTTTTTCAGATTTTTTATACTTATATTTTTTATACTTTAAGGGGTCTTAAAATAATTCCATATACACTACAAGCCCTGAACAGGCTGTTAACCCACTGTTCCTAGGCCGTCATTGAAAATAAGAATTTGTTCTTAACTGACTTGCCTGGTTAAATAAAGGTAAAAAAATAAATAATAATAAATAAATGTGGACACCTGCTCGTCGAACATTTCATTCCAAAATGATGGTCATTAATATGGCGTAGGTCCCCCCTTTGCTGCTATAACACTCTTCTGGGAAGGCTTTTCACTATGTTAGAATATTGCTGCGGGGATCTGCTTCCATTCAGCCACAAGAGCATTAGTGAGGTTGGGCACTGATGAAGGATCACAGTCGGCATTCCAATTCATCCCAAAAGTGTTCGATGGGCTTGAAGTCAGGGCTCTGTACAGGCCAGTCAAGTTCTTCCACACCGATCTCGACAAACCATTTCTGTGTGGACCTCGATTTGTGCACTGGGCATTGTCATGCTAAAACAGGAAAGGGCCATCCACAAACTGCACAGAATCATCTAGAATGTCATTGTATTCTGTAGGGTTAAGATTTCCCTAAGGGGAACTAAGGGGCCTAGCCCAAACAATGAAAAACAGCCCAAGACCATTATTCCTCATCCACCAAACTTTACAGTTGGCACAATGTATTGGGGCAGGTAGCGTTCTCCTGGCATCCGCCAAACCCAGATCCACCAAACCCAGATTTGTGCCAGACTGCGAAGTGTGATTCATCATTTCAGAGAACGGGTTTCCACTTATCCAGAGAACAATGGCAGCGAGCTTTACACTAATCGAGCCAACACTTGGCATTGTGATCTTAGGCTTGTGTGCGGCTGCTCGTCCATGGAAATCTATTTTATGAAGCTCCAGACGAACAGTTATTGTGCTGACGTTGCTTCGGTAGTGAGTGTTGCAACTGAGGACAGTCTTTTCTGGGAGCTTGTGTGGCCTCAAACTTCGCGGCTGATCCGTTGTTGCTCCTAGACGTTCCCACTTAACATTAACAGCACTTACAGTACCGGGGAAGCTCTAGCAGGGCAAACATTTTACAAACTGACTTGTTGGAAAGGTGGCATCCTATGACGGTGCCACGTTGAAAGTCAATGAGCTCTTCAGTAAGGCCATTCTACTGCCAATGTTTGTCTACGGAGATTGCATGGCTTTGTGCTCGATTTCATACACCTGTCCGCAATGGGTGTGGCTTAAACAGCCGAATCCACTAATTTTAACGGGTGTCCACATACTTTTGTTTATATAGTGTAGCTTAGTAGAACCCCCCCCCCCCCCCCCCCTCACCCCCGGCTTAGACAGGGCTTAGACTCTTATGGGTCAATGCTAGATACATACAACATGGATCTATGGTTCCGGTTGGAGCGAGCGGTCGCATCTACACTTCGGTCCGCAGGTAGTATAACTTTTCATTACATTTCGTTATAGTACAACGGTTTGATTTGTCTAATCTTAGCAATTTCTTCTTAGCTAGCTACATAGCCGTCTTTGTATCAACGACAATTGCATAATTATCGTATTTCGTCGTCCTAATGTATCTGCCCAGCAGCTAGCTAAGCAGCTAGCTAACATCCACTGTCCACTAGCACTGTAGAAACTATTACACTCAACTGAACGACTCGATTAGCGTAGTGTCAGCTAGCTACATAGTTGTCTTCGCTGTCTTCGTATCCAAGATAATTGTGCAGTTTAGAGTGTGTAGACTTAGAGTGATTATCTTAATTTACCGAGGTTAGCTAGCCAGCTATTTGTCGTCCTTAACGTAGGAAATGCTGCTAGCTAGCTAGCCAACAGCTAGCCAACCTCTACCGAATTGAACTCCAACTACCCGGTCAACATTCCCGTCGCTCCACAGGTAGTATCACATTTTCATTTCACTTCATTACAGTACAACGGTTTGATTTGTTTGATCGTAGCTAGCCAGCTACATAGCCGTCTTTGTATCTAAGACAATTGTGTAGTCTAGAGCGATTTTCTAGGTTAGCTGGCCAGCTATTGTCGTTCTTTTAACGTAGCTAGCCAGCTAGCCCCCGAATAGCAGCACTGTAGTAACTATTACAGTACAACGGTTTGTTTTGTTTGATCGTAGCTAGCTAGCTACATAGCCGTCTTTGTATCTAAGACAATTGTGTAGCCTAGAGCGATTTTCTAGGTTAGCTAGCCAGCTATTGTCGTTCTTTTAAGGTAACGTAACGCAATCAACCTGCTAGCTAGCCAGCTAGCCCCCGAATAGCAGCACTGTAGAAACTATTACACTCGACGGAACGACTTGATTAGTGTAGTGTCAACATCGCAGCCACTACCAGCTAGCCTACTCCAGCAGTACTGTATCATTTCAATCATTTTAGTCAATAAGATTCTTGCTACGTAAGCTTAACTTTCTGAACATTCGAGACGTGTAGTCCACTTGTCATTCCAATCTCCTTTGCATTAGCGTAGCCTCTTCTGTACCCTGTCAACTATGTGTCTATCTATCCCTGTTCTCTCCTCTCTGCACAGACCATACAAACGCTCCACACCGCGTGGCCGCGGCCACCCTAATCTGGTGGTCCCAACGCGCACGACCCACGTGGAGTTCCTGGTCTCCGGTAGCCTCTGGAACTGCCGATCTGCGGCCAACAAGGCAGAGTTCATCTCAGCCTATGCCTCCCTCCAGTCCCTCGACTTCCTGGCACTGACGGAAACATGGATCACCACAGATAACACTGCTACTCCTACTGCTCTCTCTTCGTCCGCCCACGTGTTCTCGCACACCCCGAGAGCTTCTGGTCAGCGGGGTGGTGGCACCGGGATCCTCATCTCTCCAAAGTGGTCATTCTCTCTCTCTCCCCTTACCCATCTATCTATCGCCTCCTTTGAATTCCATGCTGTCACAGTTACCAGCCCTTTCAAGCTTAACATCCTTATCATTTATCGTCCTCCAGGTTCCCTCGGAGAGTTCATCAATGAGCTTGATGCCTTGATAAGCTCCTTTCCTGAGGACGGCTCACCTCTCACAGTCCTGGGCGACTTTAACCTCCCCACGTCTACCTTTGACTCATTCCTCTCTGCCTCCTTCTTTCCACTCCTCTCCTCTTTTGACCTCACCCTCTCACCTTCCCCCTACTCACAAGGCAGGCAATACGCTCGACCTCATCTTTACTAGATGCTGTTCTTCCACTAACCTCATTGCAACTCCCCTCCAAGTCTCCGACCACTACCTTGTATCCTTTTCCCTCTCGCTCTCATCCAACACTTCCCACACTGCCCCTACTCGGATGGTATCGCGCCGTCCCAACCTTCGCTCTCTCTCCCCGCTACTCTCTCCTCTTCCATCCTATCATCTCTTCCCTCTGCTCATACCTTCTCCAACCTTTCTCCTGATTCTGCCTCCTCAACCCTCCTCTCTTCCCTTTCTGCATCCTTTGACTCTCTATGTCCCCTATCCTCCAGGCCGGCTCGGTCCTCCCCTCCCGCTCCGTGGCTCGATGACTCATTGCGAGCTCACAGAACAGAGCTCCGGGCAGCCGAGCGGAAATGGAGGAAAACTCGCCTCCCTGCGGACCTGGCATCCTTTCACTCCCTCCTCTCTACATTTTCCTCCTCTGTCTCTGCTGCTAAAGCCACTTTCTACCACTCTAAATTCCAAGCATCTGCCTCTAACCCTAGGAAGCTCTTTGCCACCTTCTCCTCCCTCCTGAATCCTCCTCCCCCTCCCCCCCCTCCTCCCTCTCTGCAGATGACTTCGTCAACCATTTTGAAAAGAAGGTCGACGACATCCGATCCTCGTTTGCTAAGTCAAACGACACCGCTGGTTCTGCTCACACTGCCCTACCCTGTGCTCTGACCTCTTTCTCCCTCTCTCTCCAGATGAAATCTCGCTTCTTGTGACGGCCGGCCGCCCAACAACCTGCCCGCTTGACCCTATCCCCTCCTCTCTTCTCCAGACCATTTCCGGGGACCTTCTCCCTTACCTCACCTCGCTCATCAACTCATCCCTGACCGCTGGCTACGTCCCTTCCGTCTTCAAGAGAGCGAGAGTTGCACCCCTTCTGAAAAAACCTACACTCGATCCCTCCGATGTCAACAACTACAGACCAGTATCCCTTCTTTCTTTTCTCTCCAAAACTCTTGAACGTGCCGTCCTTGGCCAGCTCTCCCGCTATCTCTCTCAGAATGACCTTCTTGATCCAAATCAGTCAGGTTACAAGACTAGTCATTCAACTGAGACTGCTCTTCTCTGCATCACGGAGGCGCTCCGCACTGCTAAAGCTAACTCTCTCTCCTCTGCTCTCATTCTTCTAGACCTATCGGCTGCCTTCGATACTGTGAACCATCAGATCCTCCTCTCCACCCTCTCCGAGTTGGGCATCTCCGGCGCGGCCCACGCTTGGATTGCGTCCTACCTGACAGGTCGCTCCTACCAGGTGGCGTGGCGAGAATCTGTCTCCTCGCCACGCGCTCTCACCACTGGTGTCCCCCAGGGCTCTGTTCTAGGCCCTCTCCTATTCTCGCTATACACCAAGTCACTTGGCTCTGTCATAACCTCACATGGTCTCTCCTATCATTGCTATGCAGACGACACACAATTAATCTTCTCCTTTCCCCCTTCTGATGACCAGGTGGCGAATCGCATCTCTGCATGTCTGGCAGACATATCAGTGTGGATGACGGATCACCACCTCAAGCTGAACCTCGGCAAGACGGAGCTGCTCTTCCTCCCGGGGAAGGACTGCCCGTTCCATGATCTCGCCATCACGGTTGACAACTCCATTGTGTCCTCCTCCCAGAGCGCTAAGAACCTTGGCGTGATCCTGGACAACACCCTGTCGTTCTCAACCAACATCATGGCGGTGGCCCGTTCCTGTAGGTTCATGCTCTACAACATCCGCAGAGTACGACCCTGCCTCACACAGGAAGAGGCGCAGGTCCTAATCCAGGCACTTGTCATCTCCCGTCTGGATTACTGCAACTCGCTGTTGGCTGGGCTCCCTGCCTGTGCCATTAAACCCCTACAACTCATCCAGAACGCCGCAGCCCGTCTGGTGTTCAACCTTCCCAAGTTCTCTCACGTCACCCCGCTCCTCCGCTCTCTACATTTACATTTAAGTCATTTAGCAGACGCTCTTATCCAGAGCGTCTTACAAGTTAATTTTTACCTTTATTTAACCAGGCAAGTCAGTTAAGAACACATTCTTATTCTTATTCAATGACGGCCTGGGAACAGTGGGTTAACTGCCTGTTCAGGGGCAGAACGACAGATTTGTACCTTGTCGGCTCGGGGGTTTGAACTCACAACCTTCCGGTTACTAGTCCAACGCTCTAACCACTAGGCTACCCTGCCGCCCCAGGGTAGCGTCAATCTCTCTCCACTGGCTTCCAGTTGAAGCTCGCATCCGCTACAAGACCATGGTGCTTGCCTACGGAGCTGTGAGGGGAACGGCACCGCAGTACCTCCAGGCTCTGATCAGGCCCTACACCCAAGCAAGGGCACTGCGTTCATCCACCTCTGGCCTGCTCGCCTCCCTACCATTGAGGAAGTACAGTTCCCGCTCAGCCCAGTCAAAACTGTTCGCTGCTCTGGCCCCCCAATGGTGGAACAAACTCCCTCACGACGCCAGGACAGCGGAGTCAATCACCACCTTCCGGAGACACCTGAAACCCCACCTCTTCAAGGAATACCTAGGATAGGATAAGTAATCCTTCTCACCACCCCCCTTAATGATTTAGATGCACTATTGTAAAGTGGCTGTTCCACTGGATGTCAGAAGGTGAATTCACCAATTTGTAAGTCGCTCTGGATAAGAGCGTCTGCTAAATGACTTAAATGTAAATGTAAATGTATTACGTTATGGAAATGTTTGAAGACTTTGAAAAGCATTTTCTCCCCTTTGTAAAATAATCACATGGATCTAACACAGTTGGTGATATTAAAGTAGCAGCTATCTATTACAGTATCTTCACATATGGCAAATCATCTGCACCTTCAAAGAGAGCCACAGTATCAGTTTGGTTGAGTATGTATGTACCACACAAAACCACCAATAGATGGCAGTATTACATTGAAATAGCTCTTCCATTACCTGGACACAGGCCAGGCATGGGCAACTTTGATGGGAGTGGGTCTGCATACCCACCCTGCAGTCAGAGCTGGCCATAGCCTTGTGGGGGCCATAAGCGAAATGTTTCCAGTTCCTATCCCTGACATAGACTAACATGTAAACATAGCATTGGGAGAATAAACAGAAACAGTTTCCATCAGACTGCTTTCTTGACTAATACCAGATATGTATCAATCCCATGCACACAAAGTCACACACCCACTCCAACACGACAAACATCCCCTGCACGCGTCAGCATTTTCTTTCTCAATCAATCTTCCTACACTGAATTAGGTATCTTTCGCATGTCTTTAAGTGAAACACTGTTTATCACCTGATCCTAAATCAGATATAGAAAGGGTGGGGGGGCTGCTTAATAACTCAGCCACAACTAATCTAGGACCAGAGGAACAGGCCACACCGTGTCTCCTCTCTCTCTCCTTAATGCAATACTGCGCTGCTATAAATCTGTCAGCAGCTATGGTACTATTACATGGGTAACAGGGAAGAGTAGAGGATCCAGCCTGTGACCTGTCATGCGCTGTCACAAACAGTACTGATCTAAGAACTGTCAGTAAAACTCCTGCCCTGTGACACTTGGACCTCGGAGACGATAGCATATTACAGAGATCTAGAATAAGTCCCAAATGACACCCTATTCCTATGAGACCTGGTCAACCCTAGCTAAAAGTCAAGCTTAACATTATTCAAAACCAGTGCACGAAGTATGCACCTTCTTCCATATGGACACATAGCATTTGGGACTCACCCAGAGACAAACAATACACATTCAATTTACACACACCCTCAATGTAACGACGTTCTTCTGTTGAAGGAGGAGCGGACCAAAATGCAGCGTGGTGGTTACTCATGTTTATTAATGAAAATACGACGAGACATGAAATAACTGAATATACAAAACAACAGACGGAACGTGAAAAACTATACAGCCTATCTGGTGAGCATAAACACAGAGACAGGAACAATCACCCACGAATCACTCAAAGAATATGGCTGCCTAAATATGGTTCCCAGTCAGAGACAATGATAATCACCTGACTCTGATTGAGAACCGCCTCAGGCAGCCATAGACTTGACATATGCTTGACACCCCACAAAACCCCAAGACAAAAACACACCACAATAACCCATGTCACACCCTGGCCTGACCAAATAAATGAAGAATAAACATAATATATTTCGACCAGGGCGTGACACTCAATAAGACTCGAGAGAAGAATGGTTGTGTTTTAAATCACGGATAGAACGCTGGGAGGACTAGATTGCTAATGAACATGTAAAAACTCATCTGTAACACGGATAGCCTTGTTTGAAAGATTCAATATAATGACCACAGGCTAGCTACCACAGTTAAAGTAATAGGAGCTGACTTGCTGCCCGGCTACTATTGAGTGCAATGAGAGCTGAAGAGCGTTTCATGTCTATACAGACTAGTTGAAATGTAGTACCTCCTGCAGCCATGCTGGAAGAGAACACACAGTTAGAAACATTGATTTGAAGTCCCTCAGGGACATTGGTACCATGAAATGTTACGCGTGGTGCTTCATTTTACCAGAGGCCATGTTAAGGATCTGAGAGAAAAAGCCCTCTGGTCTCTTGATGTAAGCTATTGCATAACTAGGGCCTCAAGAGCTTTTCATAGTCCGGTCATGTGGTAAAAAAAAAAGAAGAAAGAAAACACACAGCCATGATAATAAGACATGCTAATAAGACATGCTAATAAGACATGCTAATGTTCTCTCAGCATTGAGGAAGTGATTTAGAGAACCGAGCATTGGCAAAAGAAGACAGACACACTGCAGACACATACATTATATTCACTTCTAAACCATGATACTTCAAAAAATATTTTCACTAACTTACTTTTGCCAGAGACGTTCAAGGTTAATTATCACAAAAGTCGATGGGCAGTAATGTTATGAAGTCAGGTATCCATTTTCATTCAGGCTCCTGAACCCTTGAGAGTCTTGGTGCTTATAAAACAGTGTCTCAATATTGGAACCCCTCCAGCTTAATTCAATTGAGTATTCAGACGAATGGATCTTGAGAAACATGGCCCAAAAAAGCTTCAAGGATACATTATTCGCAATTTACCTTTCAATGTTCTGCCGAAGTCTGACCGAATTCCCATGGGAATCAATTTTTGTTTTGGGCAGGGAATATCACTTTGCTCATGACAAAAACCGGAGAAGGGCAGCATAACTTGTCCGTAAAACACACTTTACACAGGTTACGCCTGCACACACAAACGCACGCATGCACAGACACACACACACACACACACACACACACACACACACACACACACACACACACACACACACACACACACACACACACACACACACACACACACACACACACACACACACACACACACACACACTCTGAACACAAACACACTCTGAAAAACAGCCATTATTCCAGATGAAGGAGAGGAGTTTGTGACAGTCCAATAATAACACCACAGGGAAATCATTGGTGTTGTTTGTGATGTAGAGTAATGGAGTAGTGGTACTAGTATCTGTGTCTTGGTGGTTATGGTCAAGTGCTGCAAAGAAGGACGTAGAAAAGCTGCAGTTGGCCCAGAACAGAGCAGCACATCTTTGCCCTTACAATGTACACAGAGGGCTTATGTCAACAACATGCATGTCAGTCTCTCTTGGCTCAAAGTATAGGAGAGATTGACTGCATCATTTTTTAAAATATATATTATTATGTTCAAAATTCCAAATTCTGTATAATCAACTAGCTCTGATAGAAATACTTACCCCACCATACATGCCACCAGGGGTATATTCACAGTCCCCAAATCCAGACCGAATTGAAGGCGACGCACAGTATTATATAGAGCCAAGATCACATGGAACTCCCTTCCATCTCAAATTACTCGAGCAAACAGCATAATTAGCTGTAAAAAAAAATAAAAAAATAAAACGACACCACACAACACCTCTCCTCTATCTGACCTTGTTAGTTAAGGCAGTTGTAGTAATGTACGTAAACGTATATGTCTGTAATGTCTATGTTAATGTTTTTAAATGTATGTCAATTGTAAAGTATTTTTGTCTGTAATGTCACCATTGGCCTCGGCTAACGGGGATCCAAATAAAATAAAACAATTGAGAAACCATCTTGTATCCTTCCCAGTAGAGAACTGGGAAGTTAGAGAACTAATGGAAGACAATGACTCGCCGGTGCATAACAAGTAAAGGACATAGCAAATTCACTGCAAGTGATCTAGAAAGACCTGCCAGGACTTTTAGCTCACAGCCCAGCAAACCAAAATAGGTTCTGTGAACGTTCCCAGAACATTCATTACGTTGCCTCAAAAGTTCTAATAACACAAACAACTGTTCAGTTGTGGTGATTGAATATACCAATGTCTGTATAAAACGTTCACCTGATGTTCCCAGAACAAGTTGTGTTATTGCATTACTTGGAAACCGAATAACAACCTTGGGGGAATGTTCTGTAGTGGTTGTTAGTGGTTGGTGCACAACATTTTAGTGAACGTTAGGAGAACATTCCAAGGATATTTCATTTAAAACATTTTCTGAAGAAGAAAAAAACATGTTCACTAAATGTTTTGGGATGTTATCATCCTAATGTTAGATTAAAAACCCAAACTAGAACCTGATGGGAATGTTAGCTAATGTCTTAGGAAAGTTTCCGATTTGCTGGGAATATTGTACTGAATGATGGCCCTGTGATCAAAGTTTCTCAAGTACACCACAAGCCTTTAGAATCAATCTAGGTACAAAGCAGGTGTCACATCTTCAAAGCAGGTGTCCCTGTTCACCCACGACTGCGTGGCCATGCACGCCTCCAACTCAATCATCAAGTTTGCGGACGACACTACAGTGGAAGACTTGATTACCAACAACGACGAGACGGCCTACAGGAAGGAGGTGAGGGCCCTCGGAGTGTGGTGTCAGAAAAATAACCTCACACTCAACGTCAACAAAACAAAGGAGATGATTGTGGACTTCAGGAAACAGCAGAGGGAGCACCCCCCTATCCACATCGACGGGACAGTAGTGGAGAGGGTAGTAAGTTTTAAGTTCCTCGGCGTACACATCATGGACAAACTGAATTGGTCCACCCACAAAGACAGCGTCGTGAAGAAGGCGCAGCAGTGCCTCTTCAACCTCAGGAGGCTGAAGAAATTCGGCTTGTCACCAAAAGCACTCACAAACTTCTACAGATGCACAATCGAGAGCATCCTGTCGGGCTGTATCACCGCCTGTTACGGCAACTGCTCCGCCCACAACCGTAAGGCTCTCCAGACGGTAGTGAGGTCTGCACAACGCATCACCGGGGGCAAACTACCTGCCCTCCAGGACACCTACACCACCCGATGTCACAGGAAGGCCAGAAAGATCATCAAGGACAACAACCACCCGAGCCACTGCCTGTTCACCCTGCTATCATCCAGAAGGCGAGGTCAGTACAGGTGCATTAAAGCAGGGACAGAAAGACTGAAAAACAGCTTCTATCTCAAGGCCATCAGACTGTTAAACAGCCACCACTAACATTGAGTGGCTGCTGCCAACACACTGACTCAACTCCAGTCACTTTAATAATGGAAATTGATGGAAATTGATGTAAAAATATATCACTAGCCACTTTAAACAACGCTACTTAATATAATGTTTACATACCCTACATTACTCATCTCATATGAAAATGTATATACTGTACTCTTTATCATCTACTGCATCTTTATGTAATACATGTATCACTAGCCACTTTAAACTATGCCACTTTTGTTTATATACCCTACATTACTCATCTCATATGTATATACTTTACTCGATACCATCTACTGCATCTAGCCTATGCCGTTCTGTACCATCACTCATTCATATATCTTTATGTACATATTCTTTATCCCTTTACACTTATGTGTAAAAGGTAGTAGTTTTGGAATTGTTCGGTTAGATTACTCGTTGGTTATTACTGCATTGTCGGAACTAGAAGCCCTAGCATTTCGCTACACTCGCATTAACATCTGCTAACCATGTGTATGTGATAAAATAAATTTGATTTGATTTGATTTGACATGTTTCCGAGAAATGAGGGTCATGACAATGGTACTTTGTGCATCGTGGCTGTCTTAAGACCCCCACCCCCCTCTGCCATAATGTTTCAACTCGAACTTACCTAAAAGTAGAGACAAAAACTGCAGGTCAATATTAGACAGTTGACCGAGGGCATAGGGTCACGTAGACGGTAACACCTCTTCCAACCACAGACAGTGGCAGGGTCTTAAACCATGTCCTCCTCCTACAGCCTCTATACAACAGGTGAAATGCTTATCACGAGCCCCTAACCAACAACGCAGTTTTTTTTTTAAATACGGAAAGAATAAGAGATAAAAATAACAATTAATTAAAGAGCAGCAGTAAAATAACAATAGCGAGACTATATACAGGGGGTACTGATACAGAGTCAATGTGCGGGGGCACCCGTTAGTTGAGGTAGTATGTACATGTAGGTAGAGTTAATTAATGTGACTCTGCATAGATGACAACAGAGGGTAGCAGTGGTGTAAAGAGGGGGAGGGGGGCTAACGCAAATAGTCTGGGTAGCCATTTGACAAGATGTTTAGGAGTCTTACGGCTTGGGGTAGAAGCTGTTTAGAAACAACTTGGCGCTTTGGTACTGCTTGCCATGCGGTAGCAGAGAGAACAGTCTATGACTAGGGTGTCTGGAGTCTTTGACCATTTTTAGGGCCTTCCTCTGACACCGCCTGGTATAGAGGTCCTGGATGGCAGGAAGCTTGGCCTGTACTGGGCCGTTTGCACTACCCCAGATGGGATAGGGCAGTGTGCAGTGTGATGGCGATTGCGTCATCTGTGGACCTGTTGGGGCGGTAAGCAAATTGGTGTGGATCTAGGGTATCAGGTAGGGTGGAGGTGATATGATCCTTGACTTGTCTCTCAAAGCACTTCATGATGACAGAAGTGAGTGCTGTGGGGCGATAGTCATTTAGTTCAGTTAAGTTCTTCAGGCAATGGTGAAGAAGGCTTTGGTAGCGGGCCGTGTCAGTGTTGTCCTCAATCGAGCAAAGAAGTTGTTTAATTTGTCTGGGAGCAAGACGTCAATGTCTGTGAAGGGGTTGGTTTTCTTTTTGTAATCCGTGATTGACTGTAGACCCTGCCACATACATCTCGTGTTTGAGCCGTTGAATTGTGACTCTACTTTGTGTCTATACTGAGGCTTTGATTGTTTGATTGCCTTGCGGAGGGAATAGCTACACTGTTTGTATTAGGTCATGTTTCCAGTCACCTTGCCTTAAAAGCGGTGGTTCGAGCTTTCAGTTTTGCGTGAATGCTGCCATCAATCCACGCTTTCTGGTTAGGGAAGGTTTTAATAGTCACAGTGGATACAACATCACCGATGCACTTGCTAATAAACTCGCTACCCGGAACATATCGAGGTCCACGTGATCGAAGCAATCTTGAAGCGTAGAATCCGATTGGTCAGACCAGCGTTGGATAGACCTGAGCATGTAGCATTTTCTGTTTTAGTTTCTGTCTATAGGCTGGGAACAACAAAATGGAGTCATTGTCCAGAATGCTACCAGTCCGTGTCGCGCATTCGATATGCTGATAGAATTTAGGAAGCCATGTTCTCAGATTAGCTTTGTTAAAATCCCCAGCTACAAAAAAATATATGGTTTTCAGTTTACATAGAGTCCAGTGAAGTTCTTTCAGGGCATCGAGGTGTCTGCTTGGGGGGGATATACACAGCTGTGACTATAATCGAAGAGAATTCTCTTGGTAGATAATGTAGTCGGCATTTGATTGTAAGGAATTCTAGGTAAGGTGAACAAAAGAACTTGAGTGCCTGTATGTTGTTGTGATCACACTATGAGTCGTTAATCATAAGACATACACCCCCGCCCTTTGTCTTACCAGAGTTGTTTGTTTCTGTTGGCGCGATGCGTGAAGAAACAGGGTGGCTGTACCGACTGACAACATATCCCGAGTGAGCCATGTTTCCGTGAAACAGAGAATGTTACACTCTGATGTCTCTCTGGAAGGCAACTTGTGCCCTAATTTTGTCCACCTTGTTGTCTAGAGATTGGACATTGGCGAGTAATATGCTCGGAAGCGGTGGATGGTGTGCTCGCCCTCTAAGTCTGACCAGTAGGCCGCTCCGAATGCCTTTCCTGCTGCGACCTGCGATAGGCCTCTGGGATAAGATCCCATGTCCATGGTGGAGGGCTGAACAAAGTATCTGCTTCTGGAAAGTTGTATTCCTGGTCGTAATGTTGATAAATTGACGTTGCTTTTATATCCAATAGTTCTTCCCGGCTGTATGTAATAACACTTGAGATTTCTGGGCTAACAATGTAAGAAATAATACATTACTGCATAGTTTCCTAAGGACCTGTACCACCTGTACCACCATCTTAAAACTCTGTACCAAAACTCTGTCACTCCCTCTCCCTTTCTCTGTACCACCATCTTAACACTTAAACAATTCTGGAACAGCTGGTGCTCTCATGCATGTTTCAGTGTTATTTGCCTCAAAGCGAGCATAGAAGTAGTTTAGCTCGTCTGGTAGGCTCGTGTTACTGGGCAGCTCTTGGCTTTGCGTCCCTTTGTAGTCTGTAATGGTTTGCAAGCCCTGCCACATCCGACGAGCGTCAGTGCCAGTGTAGTACAATTCAATCTTAGTCCTGTATTGACGCTTTGCTTGTTTGATGGTTCGTCAGAGGGCATAGCGGGATTTCTTATAGGCTTCTGGGTTAGAGTCCCGCTCCTTAAGAGCGGCAGATCTAGCCTTGAGTTCAGTGCGGATGCTGCCTGTAATCCATGGTTTCTGTTTGGGGTATGTACATACGGTCACTGTGGGGACGACATCATCAATGCACCCATCGATGAAGCCAATGACTGATGTGGTGTACTCCTCAATGCCATCGGAGGAATCCCGGAACATGTTCCAGTCTGTGCTAGCAAAACAGTCCTGTAGTTTAGCATCTGCTTCATCTGACCACTTTTTTTATTCATCTAGTTACCTGCATTAATTTTAGCATGTAAGCAGGAATCAGGAGGATAGAATTATGGTCAGATTTGCCAAATGGAGGGTGAGGGAGAGCTTTGTATGCGTCTCTTTGTGTGGAGTATAGATGGTCCAGAGTTACTTTTCCTCTGGTTGCACATTTAACATGCTGATAGAAATTTGGTAAAATGGATTTAAGTTTCCCTGCAATAAAGCCCTAGGAGCGCCGCCTCTGGGTGAGCGTTTTCTTGTTTGCTTATGGAGGAATACAGCTCATTCAATGCTGTCTTAGTGCTCGTAAGACCATGATGCCTGTCCAACAGGGTAAGAGGTGAGGAAGAGAATAAGATAGAAAATGGATGAGGGAAAGTCTCACTCTCACAATCTCTAGATCTACATCTATCTATCTATCCATCTATCTAGTTCAATGAATTTGATATTCTGCCCAGTCATGGGTGAGGTCATCCTGTGGTAGCGTCTAGTTCTCACAGGGCTGGTCAGATCCATGGCACAGTGCCATGGCCATGCCCTCACACCAGCCCTGGGAAGGCTCCCTAAGGCCTGGTACACAGTGATACAGTGACAAGCCCTGTCTTTGTGGTAACTGAGAATCAGAGACAACTCCTCACCCGAGAAAGGGAGAGGGAGTGACAGAAAGGAGTTGGGAGGGGGACAGAGATAGGGGGGAGAGACAGACAGAGAGAGCGGAGGGTGGGGGGTGGACGGTCAGGAGTCAGAAAGAGAATGAAGAGGGGAAAAAGAGAGAAGACAGAAAGAGAGAGAGGGCATGCTCCTCTCACTCACCTCCCTGAGAGGAATACTGATCTCCAGACCAACAACAATGCCTTTGTTCTCATGGAAACGCTGTGTGGTACAGTATGTAGTTGCGTTATTCATGTGAGTGATTGTAATGACGAGAAGATTACTGTTTGGAATGACAGAATGTTGACTGATTGCTACATTAAATGTGGGCAGCAGAATGCTGCAAACACTGGTTGAATCAACATTGTTTCCACGTCATTTCAATGAAATTGCACTGAACCAATGCGGAATAGATGTTGAATTGACGTCTGTTTCCGGTGGGAAGTTACTGCAATGCATTAAGAGCCTTTGACTATAGAAATTATGCTCATCATTTTTTTATAATGTACTGCATTTCCCCAAAGGTGCTTTGCAATAGGGCTGCAAAGAAGTGGGCAAAATGCTTATGGAAACATACAGGGCAAAGCATATACTGGTAGTGTAGACAAAGTACTTGGATAACTGTGGTTTTGCAATGCACTGAAGACATGAAGATTATTCACCAATTTTAGATGCGTTTCAATGTGCTGCAATGTCATTATGTTATATTCTTACCATTAAGCATTGCGCCAACGTTGCAATAGCGTTGGTGGAATGTCCTGAGAGTGCCCTGACACTGAAAGACAGTAAATGTGTCGAGTTGAAGGTAGTGGATAACAACTTACTGTATATGTACCAGCATATCAATGAGCTGGTATCCAGTCACTGAGGAGTGAACAGTAGGCTACTGGTCATGATTCACATACACAACCCCTCACTCGACAAATCACACACTAAAGAAACGTCCCTCTTTCGAATCCAAACCCCTCCCCTTAATGTTAATCACATGCTACATTCTCAGTTCCTTTCGGGTTCTTTTCAGAACAAGTTAAACATATTCGATTTTCAAAACCTCACATGTAAAAAATAACAAAGATATTCAACTCCCTCTTTCCCATATACAGCCAAATTCCAACCAGGGAGATAAAAACAAAATTCCCTAGGAAACTAGTGTGGCCTGCAATTTATCACAATATACTCTATTTCAGGCAAGCAAAATCTAAAGACTTCCTCAGATTTCGTGCACCAGCTGTTGTTTACATATATGCACAGACCACCCACCCCTTGTCTTACCGGATTGTGCTGTTCTATCTTGCCGGTGCAGCGTATATCTCATTAGATGAATATCAATGTCGTCATTCAGCCACGATTCGGTGAAACGTAGGATATTACAGTTTTTTATGACCCGTTGGTAGGATATTTGTGATCGTACCCCGTCTAATTTATTGTCCAATGATTGCATGTTGGCGAGTAATATTGATGGTAATGGCAGCTTTCCCACTCGCCTTCTGCGGGTCCTGACGAGGCATCCCGCTTTGTGTCCCCTGTACCTGCGTTTCTTCCTCTTGCAAATAACGGGGATGTTGGCCCTGTCGGTTGTCACAGGACAGAGCAGAAACAGCAAAGGACAACCATCTACTACCTGGTGACTGACCCTTCAATGATGTGCAGCTCCCATCCCTCCCCACATCCACACTGGTCTACACCAGGCAGTGTCAGAGGAAGGCCCCAGCCACCCCAGGCATGGACTGTTCTCTCTACTACCACATGGCAAGTGGTACAGGAGTGCCAAGTCTAGGACAAAAAGGCTTCTCAACAGTTTTTACCCCCAAGCCATAAGACTCCTGAACAGGTGATCAAATATTTTCATTGTGTCCCACCACCCACCACCCGCCAACCCCTCTTTACGCTACTGCTACTCTCAGATTATCATGTATGCATAGTCACTTTAACCATATCTACATGTACATACGACTTCAATCAGCCTGACTAACCGGTGTCTGTATGTAGCCTCGCTACTTTTATAGCCTCTCTACTGTTTTTCACTGTCTTTTTACTGTTGTTTTTATTTCTTTACTTACCTATTGTTCACCTAATACCTTTTTTTGCACTATTGGTTAGAGCCTGTAAGTAAGCATTTCACTGTAAGGTCTACACCTGTTGTATTCTGCGCACATGACAAATAACCTTTGATTTGATTTGATGTGATCAATGGAGCACTGCTCCACTGACATTAAAGACTATTTTTCCCCATCGTTTGGTGTTGAGGGGTACAATCAGGCCATACGGAGAGAGAGGCTCTGTAGAGAGAGGTAGATGGAGGCTGGCTGTGGCTGGGGTGGACTGTAATGTTTGGGGACTGGAGATTGGGAATCTGTGGGACTGTGGAATCCAGGCAGGCAGGACCGTAGTGAGACACAGCCATGCCTTGTGCTTACGGAGGGAAGAGAGGAAGGGAGGAAACCTATAAAGAGATTTATAATAGAAAAGACAGGGGAAGAATAAGAGAGCAAGAGAGAGAGAGAAACACAGATATAGAGAGAGGAAGAAAGAGAGTGAAATGTAAATGAAATTAGAGAGGGAAAGAGAATGAGTCAATAATAATTATCTAAAAAAGGGAAAGGGATGAGAGAGAGAGCCAAGAAAAGAGAGAGTTGAATGAGAAATCGAAGAGAGGAGGAACAAAACAAAAACATGAAAAAAGGAGAGCCACCATTCTTCCGCCTGGAAATCCCAGGGGCTGAATAGTTCCGGTTAATGCCCACCCGCCAAGCATAGACAATCACACACCGCGGTACAGTGTCCCTCACACATATCCCCGGAATTGGGACAAGGCCTTTCACAGGCTCCCCGTGACTCCACACACAGACTAAAGACTGTAACTCACTCAGACGTGTGTGTGTGAGGTGGGTGGGTGGGTGGGTTAGGTGTGTGTGTGTTCTTGTGTGCGTGCACGTGTAAGTGCACAAGTGTGTGCGCCCGTGTTTGCTTGTGTATTCTGCATGTGTGCTTATGTATGTGAGACATAAAGAGAGAGAGAGATAGAGAGACAGAAAGAGTGAGTGATTGTGTTAGTGTGTTTAAAGGGAAATAGTGCAAGAGTGTGTGTGTGTGTGTATGTGTGTGTCTGCATGTCATTGTGTCTCCCACACAGAACAGTGAGCAAGCATTTGGTCATGAGGGTTAACTAAAAAGAGACCATCAGAAACAATAACAATTAAACAATAACAATTCAAGTTTAAAAAAAGTAAAGCTGGCTTGGACAGAAGATGATGTGTATCAAGGAAGAGAGAGCTGAGCAAAAGACAGAAAGAAGGGGGCGGGGGAGAAAGTCAGAGAAAGAGAGCGAAAAAGAGAGAGAAAAAAAGAGGGGTAGAGAGTGTGTCTTCTGCCTGTTTGCTCTCTCTATATGATGTGCTCTCTTTACTGGGTCAGGAAGGTCTGTCTACGGCAGCCTGTCAGCTAGCTGAAAGCATGCCTTCGTCTGTACTTGGCCCAGAGCTACATCACAGCCAGTAGGATGCAGAGCACGTCTTTCAAAGCCATTCTATTTTTTGATACTTTTTTCCATCCGGCACATTTTTTTTCCTGATATCTGACTGCTTTCAGAAGGCAACATAGAATGTGACAAGGGAGAATCACTGGTCTACTGAGATCGCATACCGACCTATAAGGCTTAACATTGGGGCGGCAGGGTAGCCTAGTGGTTAGAGCGCTGGACAAGTAACCGGAAGGTTGCAAGTTCAAACCCCCGAGCCGACAAGGTACAATTCTGTCGTTCTGCCCCTGAACAGGCAGTTAACCCACTGTTCCTAGGCCGTCATTGAAAATAAGAATTTGTTCTTAACTGACTTGCCTGGTTAAATAAAGGTTAAATAAAAAAAAAAAAAACAACATCCGTGTACATGTGCAGTCGTCAGTGAGGAGGTCTGACAGGGTCGAGTCGCAGTTAAAGGCATTAGATCACAGTCAATATGACACTCCACATTGATCCCAACATTTCAACAGAGAATGACTCAGGATATTGTAGTCATAACTGTCACTGTTATTCACAATGCAGTGAAGTCAGTGAGGGACATTTGAGGGGACCATATGTCTCTTTCTCTTGTTTTAGGAACTGAGGAGTTACACAATGCGTCAAGCTGTTGCTTCCCCATCCCTCTGAGTCATCATAGGAGTGAAACGTCAAATGAAAGGAAGGCAACCGCATTAGGACATCCTCAGGCGGAGCCTGGATGCTTGAATAGTGCAAGTTTGAGACTTGACCAGGGTACAGACAGGTCTCTAAATAAAATTTAGCACTGCTCCCAACTTTAAAAAACGTAGGAGCACAACATCAAATTTAGGAGCACCAGAAAATACAATTTATGGAGCAGCCATTTGCTGATGTGTTTGATAGTGTCAACCATTCGAGTCTGCCACTTTTGGGCGCAAAATGAGAATTGAGACGATCAGAGAGCATCGTGAGCATCTTGTGTCCATCCCCCTGTGGACCTGTTTCGTAACCTGATTCCCAATGAAACACTGGCAGACACTCTGGTCACAGATAGTGAGAAAGTTGTAAAAAACTCAACAGCACCGAAGAACAGACGTCGCCACTCACCAGTGACTTGCCAAACTGGTTGTGGCCTGGCTGCTCAATGTGCCAGCTAACTACTACTTGCTAGCTTCATTGACAAACACAGAATTGGAACTTAGCTAGCTAGCAAGTGATTTTGGGCACTGATAAACAGTGTGTAGCTTGTGCCTTATTTACGATATTTTAACAGCCTGTAGATTATGAAGTTGTAGACATGTTATTGTTCTCGGAAATCCGCCCTGAGTGCGCAGCCAGACTTTGCCGACTTGATAGACTGTATGCAGTGCACTGACTAGTTTTCATGCTCCTCTTTAGTACCGAGCACATAAGCTAGATGTAAAATTGCGCAACTAAAACCTCCTAAAAGAGATTTCTTGATTTATCTTAGATTTATTCAGACTATTTTAAGAAAGTTACATTTTTGAGTAAGTGACTATGTTGTTGCTACAATGACTCAGGAGGGACAATCAACAGTACCTCCCGGGGTACAATATGTGAACCTAACACCCACATCAAACCACACCCCTAAAACAACTCGTTTGGCTTCAGTCACGGCCGCTAGCATTTTTTTAATGAGCAGTCTTCAAAACGAGGCCAAATCATTTAAAATTGATTGAGAATTCATATTGGCGATATCTATCTACTTCTGAAGCACATGTTGTGCCCTAAAATGAAAAAGTAATTTGTGGAATATTAGGCTTCTACGTTCTGTAAAAGCACTATTTTCCTATTGAGATGCAGATTTTATTTACACGCCTTGACTTTTCACATATTTTGTTGTTTTACAAGGTGGGATAAAAATGGATTTAACTGTCATTTTTTGTCAACGATCTACATACAATACTCTGTTATGTCGAAGTGGAATAAAAATGTATTGAAAAAATATGAAAAATGACATGTTAGAATCACCTTTGGCAGTGATTACAGCTGTGAGTCTTTCTGAGAGCTTCTAAGAGTTTCTAAGAGCTTTGCACACGTTGTTGTACAATATTTGCACATTATTATTTTAAAGATTGCTCAAGCTCTGTCAAGTTGGTTATTGATCATTGCTAGAGAGTCATTTGCTAGTCTTGCCATAGATTTTCAAGCCGATTTAAATCAAAACTGTAACTAGGCCACTCAGGAACATTCGCCATTGTCTTGGTAAGCAACTCCAGTGTATATTTGGCCTTGTATTTTAGGTTATTGTCCTGCAAAGAAAGGTGAATTTGTCATCCAATGTCTGTTGGAAAGCAGACCGAACCAGGATTTCCTGAAAAACTCCCTTGCCGAGCATACCCATAACATGATGCAGCCACCACCATGAAAATATGAAGAGTGGTACTCAGTGATGTGTTGTGTTGGATTTGCCCCAAACACATTCAGGACATACATTTAATTTTTTCCCCTCATTTTTTTGCAGTGCCTTAGTGCCTTATTGCAAACAAGATGCATATTTTGGAATATTTTTTATTCTGTACAAGGTTCCTTCTTTCACTCTCTCATTTAGATTAGTATTGTGGAGTAACTTCAATATTGTTGATCCATTCTCAGTTTTCTCATATCACAGCCATTAAACTCTGTAACTGTTTTAAAGTCACTATTGGCCTCATGGTGAAATCCCTGAGCAGTTTCCATCCTCTCTGGCAACTGAGTTAGGAAGGACACCTGTATCGTTGTAGTGACTGGGTGTATTTACACACCATACAAAGTGTAATTAATAACTTTAGCATTCCCAAAGGGATATTCAATGTCTGCTTGATTTCTACCAATAGGTGCCCTTTGTGAGGCATTGGAAAACCTCCCTGGTCTTTGTGGTTGAATCTGTGTTTGAAATTCACTGCTCGACTGAGGGACCTTACAGATAATTGTGTCTGGGGTACAGAGATGAAGTTCATCCCAAAATAATGATAAACACTATTGCTGCACACAGAGTGAATCCATGCAACTTATTATGTGACTTGTTAGGTATATTTTTACTCCTGAACCTATTTAGGCTTCCCACAACAAAGAGGTTGAATGCTCATTGACTCAAGACATTTCTGCTTTTCATTCAAATTAATTTGAAAAAAAAATGAAAAACACAGCTCTACTTTGACATTATGGGGTATTGTGTTTAGGCCAGTGACACAAAATCTAAATTTAATCCATTTTAAATTCAGGCTGTAACACAATAAAAGTCAAAGGGTGTGAGTGCTTTCTGAATGCGAGGTATGTGATGACATTCCTATGATCACTGATCTTATGAAGAAGATAACCCTTTTCCTTTCTTTCAATGCCCCCAAATGTTCAGATATGCTGGTAAAGTTACCAGGTTGAAAGCTAGCTAGCTGTGGTAACAAACATGACTGAACAAGGTGAAAACAAATGGTTAGTGGGTCGTGAGTAGTTTTAGAACGGCCCGCAACTTCAATCACGTTTACAGCTCAGCTCAGAGAGGGAATAGTAAGAAATATGTATCCTTCTGACCCGAGGGACCATTCCCTGTTTTACAAGCTCTACTGTTAGATGGCCTGTGTCATGTTTACTGCACAACATAAAGACAGACAGGCCCAAGGGTGCACAGCAGTCACTCACACACAGCTCCTGCATAGACAGTGCTCCATTACTGATGAGGCTGTTGCCGAATTGTGTTTTATCCATTTATATACATTTAAATACATGATTGTTGTTGTTTTTTTTTACACATAACTGATTCTTTCAGTGTCTGTGATTAATTACCTCATCCCTCTATGTTTTGAGGGTCATAACTGGGTTTTCCAGTCTCTTGGAAAACCATATTCCAAGCAAAGCATAATATGGAGCTACTCCATACAGGTGTTTCTTGTAAGGAAGGTTTATAAAGGGTATGAATCTGACCATAAGTTAGCCTCACATTTGGTTTAGTTCTACAACTCAATATTCTGCCAATCCATAACAAGCTATTCATAACTGCAGATAGGGACAAATTATATTTGACAGCTCGGTCCAAATGTTCCTCTCATGAATTCAATATTTACACTATGATATTATTACAATCACTATGATATGAAAATAAGTAGTGTGTAACATTTGGCAGGAACAGAGATATTTGAGCCTGAGCAGTATTGGAGTGTTTTGAAGGCAATACGGAGTGTGGAAAGTGCGTTGTTTCCTATAATTCTCTTCACCTCTCATCACTCTCTCTGATGTGGACTGTAAACCAGGAGACCACTGTGTTAAGGTTTAACGAGGCCCTCAAAGAAAGGCCTTACGATATATGTCATGTATTTTCATAAATAATAACATTTTAAAGGCTAATAAGGCTGGTGGAACTGTTCAGAGAGGGTTCTAGGAAGAACCGTCCAAAGATACAAGGGTTCTCGGTAGAACCCTTCATAGAAGGTTCTAGGAAGAACCTTGAGATCAGGGGTGTCAAACTCATTCCATGGAGGGCCTAGTGTCTGCAGGTTTTTGGTTGTTCCTTTAAATTAAGCCCTAGACATACAAGTGTCGGGAATTCCTTACTAATTAGTGACCTTAAATCATCAAAATCAAGTATTAGGGAGGCGCTAAAAACCTGCAGACATGGAATGAGTTTGACACCTGTGCTATAGACCAGGGTTTCCCAAACAAGTTGTCTCTGGCCCCCTCCCAGTTAGGGGGGGTGATGAGCTCTACAGCAGTGTCTCACAACTCAATCTCTGGTTGAAATTGTTTTCTGCCCCTCAGAAAATATAGAATTTATAGATAATTGGCCCTCTTTCTGGGATTCACCCACAAATAGGACCAAGCCTGGCCTGCTGAGGAGTGATGGACTCCAGCCTAGCTGGAGGGGTGCTCTCATCTTATCTATGAACATAGACAGGGCTCTAACTTGGCAGGTAGCCTAGTGGTTAGAGTGTTGGAATATTAACCGAAAGGTTGCAAGATCAAATCCCCAAGCTGACAAAGTGAAAATCTGTCCTTCTGCCCCTGAACAAGGCAGTTTATCTACTGTTCCTGAGCCATCATTGAAAATAAGAATTTTCTCTTAACTGACTTGCGTAGTTAAATAAAGGTGAAATAAAATAAAAAATGATCAGTGATTAGTTCATTGACTATAACTGCCTTGGAAGTGAGGGATTTAACATTAAGTTGCCCTGTTTTGAGATGTGAGATATTATCACAATCTCTTTCAATAATGACAGGAATGGAGGAGGTCTTTATTCCAGTGAGATTGAACACTGCCATGTTTAGTTTTGCCCAACCTAGATCGAGGCACAGACACAGTCTCAATGGGGATAGCTGAGCTGACTACACTGACTGTGCTAGTGGCAGACTCCACTAAGCTGGCAGGCTGGCTAACAGCCTGCTGCCTGGCCTGCACCCAATCTCATTGTGGAGCTAGAGGAGTTTTATTTCTATGACCTTTATTTAACCAGGTAGGCCAGTTGAGAACAAGTTCTTATTTACAACTACGGCCTGGCCAAGATAAAGCAAAGCAGTGCGACAAAAACAACAACACAGTTACACATAAACAAACGTACAGATAATAACACAATAGAAAGATCTATGTACAGTGTGTGCAAATGTAGAAGAGTTGGGAGGTAAGGCAATAAATAGGCCATGGAGGCGAAATAATTACAATTTAGCATGAACACTGGAGTGATAGCTGTGCAGGTGATGATGTGCAAGTAGAGATACTGGAGTGCAAAAGACCAAGAGGATAAGTAACAATATGGGAATGAGGTAGTTGGGTGTGCTATTTACAGATGGGCTGTGTACAGGTACAGCTGCTCTGACAGCTGATGCTTAAAGTTAGAGAGGGAGATATAAGTCTCAAGCTTCTGAGATTTTTGCAATTCCTTCCAGTTATTGGCAGCAGAGAACTGGAAGGAAAGGAGGCCAAAGTAAGTGTTGGCTTTGGGGGTGACCAGTAAAATATACCTGCTGGAGTGCGTGCTATGGGTGGGTGTTGCTATGGTGACCAGTGCGCTGAGATAAGGCAGGGCTTTACCTAGCATAGACTTATAGATGACCTGGATCCAGTGGGTTTGGCGACAAATATGTAGTGAGGGCCAGCCAACGAGAGCATACAGGTCGCAGTGGTGGGTAGTATATGGGGCATTGGTGACAAAACGGATGGCACTGTGATAGACTACATCCAGTTTGCTGAGTAGAGTGTTAGAGGCTAATTAATATTGATGTGATTGGCCTGACTGAAACATGGCTTAAGCCTGATGAATTTACTGTGTTAAATGAGGCCTCTCCTCCTGGTTGCACTAGTGACCATATCCCCTGCGCATCCTACTTAGGCGGAGGTGTTGCAAACATTTACGATAGCAAATTTCAATTTACACCAAAAAAAATCACTGTGTTTTCATCTTTTGAGCTTCTAGTCATGAAATCTATGTAGCCTACTCAATCACTTTCATAGCTACTGTTAACAGGCCTCCTGGGCCATATACAGCGTCCCTCACTGAGTTCCTTGAATTCCTATCGGACCTCGTAGTCATGGCAGATAATATTCCAATTTTGTGTGACTTTAATATTCACATGGAAAAGGCCACAGACCCACTCCAAAAGGCTTTCGGAGCCATCATCGTCTCAGTGGATTTTGTCCAACATGTCTCTGGACCTACTCACTGCCACAGTCATACTGGTGCTCCTCCATGCAGTCCCTAGGAGGAGAGCGTCACTTGAGTGGATTGAGTCACTGACGTGATCTTCCTGTCCGGGTTGGCACCCACCTCGGGTTCGTGAGTGGGATTATATTCTGGGTTCGTGGGTGGGATTATATCCTGCCTGTTTGGCCTTGTCCATGGGGTGTCGTCAGACAGGGCTACAGTGTCCCCCGACACCCTCCTGTCTCAGCCTTCAGTATTTATGCTGCAATAGTTTGTGTCAGGGGGCTAGGGTCTGTCTGTTATTTCTGGAGTATTTCTCATGTCTTATCCTGTGTCATGTGTGAATTTAAGTATGCTCGCTCTAATTCTCTCTCTCTCTTTTTCTCTCTCTTTCTCCTTCTCTCTCTCTTTCTCTCAGAGGACCTAAGCCCTAGGACCATGCCTCGGGACGACCTGGACTGATGACTCCTTGCTGTCCCCAGTCCACCTGGTCATGCTGCTGCTCCTGTTTCAACTCTTCTGCCTGCAGCGATGAAACCCTGACCTGTTCACCGGACGTGCTACCTTGTCCCGGATCTGCTGTTTTGGACTCGCTCTCTATCGTACCTGCTGTCTCTAACTCTGAATGATCGGCTATGAAAAGCTAACTGACATTTACTCCTGAGGTGCTAACCTGTTGCACCCTCTACAACCACTGTAATTTTTATTATCTGACCCTGCAGGTCATCTATGAACCTTTGAACATCTTGACCATGTACTGTTATAATCTCCATCCGGCACAACCAGAAGAGGACTTGACCCTCAGAGCCTGGTTCCTCTCTAAGTTTCTTCCTAGGTTCCGGCCTTTCTAGGGAGTTTTTCCTAGCCACCGTGCTTCTACATGCTTGCAGTTTGGGGTTTTAGGCTGAGTTTCTGTACAGCACTTTGTGACATCGACTGATGTAAAAACAGCTTTATAAATACATTGATTGATTGATTGGTTCGTTGAAGAACCCTAAATAGAGGGTTCTAGATATAACTCTCTGCTAAGGATTCTACCCAGCACCAAAAAGGGTTCCCCTATGGGGACAAACCAAAGAACCCTGTATGGTTCTACTTGGCACCTTTCGTGTAGCCCACCTTGTCCATAACAAGTATTTTCAAGAGGCTATTTTCTGCCATTAAAGATTATTACAGAATCACTATTTCCATTTCCTAGCCCTGGAAATGTATGATTTCCCCCAGCCTTTTGGAGTGAACACTGCTGCTCCTGCTTGGCTCAAACAGTGCTGGGCTGCTGGCCTTTACGTAAGCCTGACCAAGCTACACCATCCTAAAGCCATATCTATCACCTCCTCAGGTGGATTGCTATTGGTAGGCACCCTGGCATTGACTGTCCTCGTCACACTCTGATGCTTTTTATGCACAGGCGCTTCTGATGGACAGCTATAGAAATGTGTGGCCTAGAATTGCAAACCTGGGGCTGTGGACTAGCTATTTCTTTCACACTGATTGGTCTCTCTCTTTCTCTCTCTCTCTCTCTCTCTCTCTCTCTCTCTCTCTCTCTCTCTCTCTCTCTCTCTCTCTCACACACACACACACACACACACACACACACACACACACACACACACACACACACACACACACACACACACACACACACACACACACACACACACACACACACACTGATTGACCGACACTGTTACTTGGCAAGATCTAGGTTCATTCAATCTTGATGTCAATAAAATAGCCAATAGCAGAGGGTCCAAAACCATCCGTTTGAACAGAACAGTGCCCTTTATCACTATATCCAGACTGTTCTCATCTTCTATCCTCATTAACCCTAGTTAACCCTCATACTCTTTACTCGGAGTAAAACCAGCTATACTGCTTAATTTTAATGTATACTGAACAAAAATCTAAATGCAACATGCAACAATTTCAAAGATTTGATTGAGATACAGTTCATATAAGGAAATCAGTCAATTGAAATACATTCATTAGGCTCTAATCTATGGATTTCACATGACTTGGAATACAGATATACATCTGTTGGTCACAGATACCTTCAAAAAAGAAGTAAGGGGGTGGAACAGACACATCTCCTTCACAGAGTTGACCAGGCTGTTTAATATGACCTGTGGAATGTTGTCCCACTCCTCTTCAATGGCTGTGTGAAGTTGCTGAATGTTGGCGGGAACTGGAACACGCTGACGCACACGTAGATCCAGAGCATCCCATGTCTGGAGAGTATGCAGGCCATGGAAGAACTGGGACATTTTAATTTTCCAGGAATTGTGTACAGATCTTTCCGACCTGGGTATGTACATTATCATGTTGAAACAGGAAGTGATAGGGGCGGATGAATGGCATGACAATGGGCCTCAGGATCTCGTCAACCAGTGCTCCCGCACATTGGCTAAACGGGCTATCTGCATTGTGTTCCACCCACCACCCGCCAACCCCTCTTTACGCTCCTGCTACTCTCTGTTCATCGTATATGCATAGTCATTTTAACCATATCTACATGTACATACTACCTCAATCAGCCTGATTAGCCGGTGTCTGTACGCAGCCTCGCTACTTTTATAGCCTCGCTACTGTATATAGCCTGTCTTTTTACTGTTGTTTTATTTCTTGACTTACCCATTGTTCACCTAACACCTTTTTTTGCACTATTGGTTAGAGCCTGTCAATAAGCATTTCACTGTAAAGTATTCGGCTCACGTGACAAATAAACTTTGATTCGATTTTTCTGTGCATTCCAATTGCCATCGATAAAATGCAATTGTGTTCGTTGTATGTAGCTTATGCCTGCCTATACCATAACCCCACTGCCGCCATTGCATCAGCAAACCGCTCGCCCACACAACATCCTACATGTGGTCTGCAGTTGTGAGGCAGGTTAGATGTACTGCCAATTTCTCTAACACAACGGTGGAGGCGGTTTATGGTAGAGAAATGAACATTAAATGATCTGGCAACAGCTCTGGTGGACATTCCTGCAGTCAGCATGCCAATTGCACGCTCCCTCAAAACTTGAGACATCTGTGGCATTGTGTTGTGTAGCAAAACTGCACATTTTACAGTGTCCTTTTATTGTCCACAGCACAAGGTGCACCTGTGTAATTATAATGCTGTTTAATCAACTTCTTGACATGTCACACCTGGCAGGTGGATAGATTATCATGACAAATGAGAAATGCTCCCTAACAGGGATGTAAACAAATTTGTGCACAACATTTTAGAGAAACTGAAAATGTCTGAGATCTTTTATTCCGGTTCATCAAACATGGGACCAACACTTTAAATGTTGTATTTATATTTTTGTTCAGGATATAACACACACACACACACACACACACACAGTGTCAAAGCCCTCTGCAGCATCCCTCTCTGCCAGTTAGAGTGAAGTGGCGTGACATGGGGAGTGGGGAGGTTAGTCCAGACCCAAAATAGACCCAAGATCGTATGCACCAGAGAGCTCCTGAGTGAGTGTGCTGTTTCCAAGTGCACACACTGAGATCTCCTCTGACAGTGTTAATACTCCACTATTACACAAACGTCCTGCCTCAGTTCTCAGCTTCCTCGTGCGCACTAGGAATGAATGTGATACACACACTGATTGAGGGTAAATGAGTACTCTGGAGCAGCAGCTCCTACCGGTGGCTGGGCACTGTGAGTAAGTACAGCAGATAGAAATACAGCTAATGGAAGCAGCACGGCATCAGTCTGTCCCAGGTGTGTGTGTGTGTGTGTGTGTGTGTGTGTGTGTGTGTGTGTGTGTGTGTGTGTGTGTGTGTGTGTGTGTGTGTGTGTGTGTGTGTGTGTGTGTGTGTGTGTGTGTGTGTGTGTGTGTGTGTGTGTGTGTGTGTGTGTGTGTTGCGATGTTAGTGCTTCATTACATTACATGTACATGAACGTGTGGACACTGGATAGTGGATGTTGTAGTGTCTCATCAGGTGTGTGTGTACAATATGTTTGTTTGCAACAGACTTCCTCACAACACAGGTCATTAACCCGGGATATTATGTCTGACCATCCAGTCATGACCTCAGTTACTTCACACACATTCCTGCTCCAGACCCTCAGACCCTAAGGGCCTCAGATCAGAAGGCATGTGAAGTCATTAGGAGCAACCCAGATGTGGCCAGAGATGTTTGTCAGTCATGGCTAGAAGGAATCCAGCTTTGGTCAAATTAACGTCAGATTTGGTTAGGAGCAGGTTTGGAGAACTTACGTAGCAGGTTAAGAGAATTAGGTTAAGGTTAGTAAAAGGATTAGGGTTTGCTAAAATGTTAACTTTTGACGTTAATTTGACAAAAGCTGGATCCCTTCTAGCCATGACCATGTTTGTCCCAGGTTCATATCCATGTCCTACTGCTCTGGAGGCTTCTACAGGCTTTGATCTGTGCTGGAGGTAGGTTATGAGCAGCACAAGTGTGGTACTTATACTGCCATGAGCGTCATTGGCTACAGCATGTGGAATGGGAAAATGGCTGCCCGGGCTATAGGTCAACGTTTTTTTATGTGTCCCTTGGGACAGGAGAAGTGATATATATATATATATATATATATATATATATATATATGCGAGAGAGAGAGAGAGAGCAGTGGAGGCTGCTGAGG
Organism: Oncorhynchus masou masou; assembly: GCF_036934945.1. Classification (NCBI taxonomy): domain Eukaryota; kingdom Metazoa; phylum Chordata; class Actinopteri; order Salmoniformes; family Salmonidae; genus Oncorhynchus; species Oncorhynchus masou. The sequence continues at coordinate 29,973,907 of NC_088234.1, read as the reverse complement.
GGAGAACGGCTCAAATGGAATGGCATCAAACACATAGAAACCATGTGCTTGATACCATTCCACTTATACCACTCCAGCTGTTACCACAAGCCTGTTCTCCTCAATTAAGATGCCACCAACCCCCTTTGACAGCGAGTCAGACTGCTAGACAGACTGACTGACCCAAAAGAAACCTGCACAGAATCATAGTGATTCATTGAAGTTGCAAAACGACCAACTTCAAAGAGCTATTGATAGGTATGTGCAAAAGACCAAGTGTTTATTGGCATTTTCCTTTATAACTTTCTTTATAACTTTATAACTTTTTTTATTCAGACCTAGGAGTCCTTCCCGGCTTTATACACTCCATAGTTTCCTAGTTCAGTCTGGCTCTTCCATACGACTGGATGGTTCCTTCCTCATGTGCATCAGGTCCAGGCAGACGCCTTGCAGACGAGGCAAGCTGCTTGTGTTTGTAACGCTATTGTTCCAGCTGTATCCATTTAAAGCCCGTCAGCCAGGCGGCACGATAAGAGTGGCTAGCTAGCGTGCCATGCTAATGCCTCGAGGGATGCTCACATCTCCTCCCTTTCCCCTCTGTTCAAGTCCCTCCACAAGGCCAGTAAATTACTGACTGGCTGGTATAGGCTAGGTGTCACGACCAACGTCCCCTCAAAAAAATGTAGGCACTGAGCAAAATTCAGGTCTGCTGAGTGCAAACTCCCGGAGTGCGTTTACTGTGAACACTGAGGTTGTAACTGCTTTAATTTGCTGTTTTAACTGTGGCCAAGTATGCTACTGTGACTATTTGATAATAATGTGAGCCTACCAGAGTGGCCTACCGTCAAAAACAATGGAGAAAATGCATCCAATAACATTTTAACATTGAAATAGCTGTTTTATCATTCAGCCTACAGTAGCAGCCAATGTGTGGTGTTCAACGTAGGACTACATTCCATGAGACTTTTGAAAAAACACATGCAGGGCTTGACATTAACCTGTTTATCCCCTTGTCCTTCGGACATGGAGGTAACTGAAAATGTTGTGTTTGATGCAAGAAACCATTTTACAAAATAAAATACATTATTCCCATACCATTATTACAGAGTAGCATAATTTATCTGATTCCCTCTGCCTATTGGCTACTTAGCTTATTCAAGCCTCTCTCAAAATACAACACTGCCCCTTTAAGACAAAACACTCTCTTTACCTGACTGGCTTTTCAAAGATGTCTAGAAATGTGCAGGTTTTATGCTCTTGTTGGAAGCAACCACTCCCCTATTGCTGACTACAGATGAGCTATAACTGGGCTAATAACTCACTAACTAGCAAAGAATATGAACAAATATGCAGACGTGGCTACGTGTAGCTCTCGCTTTGATCTTAAAACAAGCACATAATAATCGCAACCACTCATGGTGTAAAACAGTTCAGTTGAAAGGGAATGGCACAAATCCATATACGGTGAATTTGGAAAATATTCAGACCCCCTGACTTTTTCCAGATTTTTTTTACGTTACAGCCTTATTCTAAATTGTATTAAATCGTTTCCCTCCCCCTCATCAATCTACATACAATACCCCATAATGACAAAGCAAAATCTTTTATTTTTTAGCAAATTTACTAAAAATACAAAACAGAAATATCACATTTTCATTATTATGCAGACCCTTTACTCAGTACATTGAAGCATTTTTGGCAGCGATTACAGCCTTGAGTCTTCTTGGGTATGACGCTACTCAAGGACAATCTGAGACTTGTCCCGAAGCCACTCCTGCATTGTTTTGGCTGTGTGCTTAGGGTCGGTGTCCTGTTGGAAGGTGAACCTTCGCCCCAGTCTGAGGTCCTGAGCGCTCTGGAGCAGGTTTTCATCAAGGATCTCTCTGTACTTTATTCCATTCATCTTTCCCTCAATTCTGACTAGTCTCCCAGTCCCTGCCGCTGAAAAACATCCCCGCAGCATGATGCTGCCACCACCATGCTTCACCGTAGGGATGGTGCCAAGTTTCCTCCAGACATGACGCTTGGCATTCAGGCCAAAGAGTTCAATCTTGGTTTCATCAGACCAGAGAATCTTTTTTTTCACGATCGGTGAGTCCTTTAGGTTAATTCTGGCAAACTCCAAGCGGGCAGTCATGCGCCTTTTACTGAGGAGCGGCTTGTGTCTGGCCACTCTACTATAAAGGCTTGATTGCTGGAGTGCTGCAGAGATGGTTGTCCTTCTGGAAGGTTCTCCCATCTCCACAGAGGAACTCTGGAGATCTGTCAGAGTGACCATTGAGTTCTTTGTTGACCAAGGCCCTTCTCCCCCGATTGCTCAGTTTGGCCGGGCGGCCAGCTCTAGGAAGAGTCCATGGTTGTTCCAAACTACTTCCATTTAAGAATGATGGAAACCACTGTTTTCTTGGCGACCTTCAATGCTGCAGAAATGTTTTGGTACCCTTCCCCAAATCTGTGTCTCAACATAATCCTGTCTCGGAGCTCTTCGGACAATTCCTTTGACCTCATGGTTTGGTTTTTGCTGTGACATGCACTGTCAACTGTGGGACCTTATATAGACAGGTGTATGCCTTTACAAATCATGTCCAATCAATTGAATGTACCACAGGTGGACACCAATCAAGTTGTAGAAACATCTCAATGATGATCAATGGAAACAGGATGCACCTGAGCTCAATTTTGAGTCTCATAGCAAAGGGTCTGAATGCCTACAAGGTATTTCTGTTTTACATTTTTTATAAATGCATACATTTTTAAAAACCTGTTTTTGCTTTGTCATTATGGGGTACTATGTGTAGATTGATGAGGGGGGAAAAACAATTTAATACATTGTAGAATAAGGCTGTAACAAAATGTGGAAAAAGTCAAGGGTTCACAATACTTTCTGAATGCACTGGTTTATTTGCATATACTGTAGCCCTGCTGCAGCCCTGATTGGTTATGGCGCACCGGTCTGTGTAGAGTACAGGCCTGAGTCTGCCTGTAAATGCAATAGAATCCTACTCCAATGTGCACTGCCTTCAACAAGATGTCTTGCACAGTTAGTTTTGCATACTAAGTCTTACATAGTTTGTTTTGTTTCAGTATGTTGCGTTGAAAGTGGCTAATATTGCGTTGATTCGATCGCAATTGCCACAGTGAAGGGAAACGTTGATAGTGTTAACTAACGGGGAAAATTCTAGAAGGTTGAGTGAAGTCCAATCTTGTGCTTCTCTGCGCGGGCTGATATTTCTTCTGCCCGGAAGTCCTGAGGGAGCTGAGCTTAGAGGGAATATTGGTCACAACATGGCCTGATTTATAGTTAGATATTCTTAACATCTAACATTTGCCAGTATACAAAATAAGATTTTAGAGGTCTCCGCAGTTCAATGGATATATTGAAAGTACAGTAATCAATAGCTGCAGGTAAATCTCTTGACAGCCATACACTGCACTAATGACTCTTAGTTCAAAGTCAAGACTCTCCCTTTGAATGTCGCATGCCCTTCCAGACGCGAATAACTCCACAGTAGCCTTCTCTCCTGTCTCCCATACTAAGAGGCCCATTTAATCAGGGTGCCAGGGTTGAGTGGAGACGCAAAGGGATTTTTCAGGGCTGGTGAACACTTTTTAGTGTTAAATAGATCGCGGAGCAAATAGTGTTTGATATCCAGGGCTGAAGGCTCCCCACGCACCCTACAGCTCCAGGTCTATAAGTATCTGGGCTAAACTCAGCTGACACACTTTAACCAGAACTGCTGCAAGCCCACCTTGCCGGACAGCAGATCATGTTTGAGTCCTCCCTAGAGAGTATAAACCACCTGGCTAACAACTTGAGACACAGAGTCCCACAAACCTCAGTTGGCCTATCATGAATGTATTCATTAATTCATTCACTCATTCATTCATGCATTGAATCATCATCTGGCATGCACTGCACCACACCATATGAGCTTGAGCTCATTTACCGCAGAAGTCCCACAAGGTATCAGCCACCTGTCCAAGGTTCAAACATACAGCTCAAACTGTGTTCAGTGTTCCATAGAAGAACAGGATGACAATGCATTTCAGCCTCCGTCTGGCCCAACATCAAGGATATGACAATGAAATGATGAAGCTTTCTCTTCCTCCCTCCCTACATCGCTCCCTCTCCCCCCATCCCTCCTTCCCTCTATCTATCCATCCTTCTCTCCCTCCCTCTTTCTCAGGGATGGTCCCACTCAGAGATGAGCCGACACAGACACGGACATAGACACAGACTCCTACCAGGCACAGCTCTCACAAATCTGCAATTAAAATGAGGGCTTCCTCTCCTCCTCCTTCCATTATGCATTGTGTCCGCTCCTGCTCTATACAGTACTGTTACATAACATAGTCAAGGTCAAACTACTGATGAGGAAGCACGTGAGTGGGCGCCCACACACACACACACACACACACACACACACACACACACACACACACACACACACACACACACACACACACACACACACACACACACACACACACACACACACACACACACACACACACACACACACGGGGCCTCATCACAGACAGAACAATAAAAACACAATGTATTTATATTTTCAATTAATCATTTATCCAACCGCAAGAACAAAACCGATTTGATAGACTTCTGAAGGGAAAGCTGTGTTCAGTTGTTCATGAATTTAATTGAACAATCTAAACTTCCTCATGTGGAGCAGAGAGGCATGCTCAAGTTTGGTAGATATTAGCGTGCCACATAATCAGAGATAGCTTTGGAACCTTAACAGCATCCAACAACATTCATCTATAAATGTATTTCATCCCAAATGAGAAAATGATTACTGTCAATTCAAAAACGGTCTTGATTTAAAAAATATACACAACCGTTCAAAAGTTTGGGGTCTCTTAGAAGTGTGCTTGTTTTTGAAAGAAAATCACTTTTTTTGGTCCATTAAAATAACATCAAATTGATCAGAAATACAGTGTGGACATTGTTAATGTTGTAAATTACTATTGTAGCTGGAAACGGCAGATTTTTTATGGAATATCTACATAGGCGTTCAGAGGCCCATTATCAGCAACCATCACTCCTGTGTTCCAATGGCACGTTGTGTTAGCTAATCCAAGTTTATCATTTTAAAAAGGCTAATTGATCATTAGAAAACCCTTTTGCAATTATGTTAGCACAGCTGAAAACTGTTGGTCTGATTAAAGAAGCAATAAAACTGGTCTTCTTTAGACTAGTTGAGCATCTGGAGCATCAGCATTTTTGGGTTCGATTACAGGCGCCAAATGGCCAGAAAAAAAGAGTTTCTTCTGAAACTCTTCAGTCGATTCTTGTTCTGAGAAATGAAGGCTATTCCATGCGAGAAATTGCCAAGAAACTGAAGATCTGGTACAACGCTGTGTAATACTCCCTTCACAGTACAGCGCGAACTGGCTCTAACCAGAATAGAAAGAGGAGTGGGAGGCCCCGGTGCACAACTAAGCAAGAGGACAAGTACATTAGAGTGTCTAGTTTGAGAAACAGACGCCTCAGAAGTCCTCAACTGGCAGCTACACTAAATAGTACCTGCAAAATACCAGTCTCAACGTCAACAGTGAAGAGGCGACTCTATTGGCCACTTCTCAGAATGGCCAATACAAAGAAAATATTAAGATGGGCAAAGGAACAAAGACACTGGACAGAGAACTCTGCCTAGAAGGCCAGCATCCCGGAGTCGGTAGTGAACGGTAGTGTATACTGTATACTGTATATGTGCTAAGTGGGTCTGTGTGGTTTCTGTCTTCTATGTATTATAAGAAACATTATATTAGTTGTTAATATATTGGGTGAAATAAAAAAAGAACATAAATTGCATAAAGAATGGCACGCTTATCACTTCTCGGTGGTAGTTGGCACCTCATCATTCTTGCTTTCGTAACAATGTATTGCACTACCAGAAAGATATTTTGTGATGGCTATACTCTCTTTTCCCTCTAAAAAGAGGCAGATAGTCATTTATTGATGAGAGAGGAGTACTGTAGTTATATACAGTAGGGAGAAAATGGGTGCAATTCACAGAGCCTGTCTTTTAGTGACATAACCCCATGTGTGTGTGTGTGCGTACGTGCGGGCTTGCGTCCATCCGTCCGTGCATGGCCTTGCATCCCTGGCTCAGAGGGCACCCTGGATGTAAACGTCAACAGTTAGCAGATGGGCTAATTTCAGCCCTTTTTCGTTTGGAAAGCTTAAATTCAGTGATCCTCTAAATCAGGCTGAGCCCTGCATCTGATTTAATGCAAGAGGCCTAAGCCTCCTCTCCCACCTTGCTAGCCTACTAGGTTAATGTAAGTCTTCCAAACAGGCAATTGGACCTCTACTGATCAAATTACATCCATCTAAGATCTGTTATGTTATGCTAAGGAGGTAAAAACCTCAAGTCGGATACCAGTTCCAGAAGGGGCTGTATCCTTAAATCCTGGCTCAGCTCAGACTTGCACATCAATGTTAACACAATCTCTGCTATATCAATGCTTTCATTGCCTTTGTATTACAATGAGTACAACAACAACACAAATCTAGCAAATGCTCAGTATATACTGGATATACAAAGAATGCATAACATTTTGGTCACATTGATGCAAACAAATATAGAAAAAGAAACGAAGAGATCTGTCTCTGTGTCTGTGACCCATAACATTTGTTGTTGTCTCCAGTTTGAACAGGCTGCATATTTTTAATACAGTGAAAATGTTTTCTTCTTCGTATTTCTACAATCAGTGCTGAGCTGCCTGAGCTGCCCATCCAAACAACTTCACTTGACAGTGATAACAAAGAGTCAGGACAAAGCGATAGACACATGGTTCTCATTTCTGAATTTCTGAGAAGCAAAGACCGCAATACGAAAAAAGCTTTTCTCAAAAATGAGTTTCACTCAGATGTCATCATGTTCAAACAAATTGAGACAGGGCCCGTCCTTTTTGAATAAATCCAAAACACTCTGAAGAAAAGGAGAGAGCAAGAGATTTGGCATTTCTTCAAAGAACCTGGCCACCTGGGCAAGAATCCATATTAGAAATGATAGGACATAGACATCGGTCACTCTCAGAGAAGGACGACTGCAATCACTGCATGATGACTTCTCCAGACCAGGCCCCAGATTCACAGAAACACTTCTTAAGCAAAAACTTAAGAAGCTTCTTAAGAAAAGATCTATAGTTAAGGAAAACATGGCAATTAAAAAGACATTTATTCTTAAGAAGGTTTTGTTAATCTGAGCCCAGAGGTCAAGGTCGAAACAAACCCAACTACAAAGAGCTCTTGTATTTCAAACCGGGAGAGTAGGCTTTCTCACAAAAACACCTGTGCCCAGCTAGTGTTTGTGTGTGTGTGTGTGTGTGTGTGTGTGTGTGTGTGTGTGTGTGTGTGTGTGTGTGTGTGTGTGTGTGTGTGTGTGTGTGTGTGTGTGTGTGTGTGTGTGTGTGTGTGTGTGTGTGTGTGTGTGTGTGTATGTGTGTGTGTGTGTGTGCGTGTGTGTGTGTGTGGACACAACAATCCTGTCAATAGCAACAGAGAGACCAGAGACAATGAGGTACACAAACACACCCCTCTGTGCTCAGTGAAGGAGATGAGGGGATCAGGGCCAACTACTGTAATACCTCTGAGATAGCCAGCACGGACAGAGACACTGAGCCCACACACACACACACACACACACACACACACACACACACACACACACACACACACACACACACACACACACACACACACACACACACACACACATTAGGCATATTACCAAACAAGGCACAAAATGAGAACACATTCCAAACAAGCACACACAAATTCCATACCACAGCCGGACCAGAGACACAATCTGTACACCACGCAAATATCCCTGGACCAGACAGAGAACACACACACAGCTACTTGGAGTGGCAGGTAGCCTAGTGGTTAGAGTGTTGGGCCAATAACTGAAAGGTTGGTGGATGAAATCCCCAGGTACAAATCACAAGGTACAATTGACCAATTGACAAGGTACAAATCAGTCATTCTGCCCCTGAACAAGGCAGTTAACCCACGGTTCCTAGGCCGTCATTGTAAATAAGAATTTGTTCTTAACTGACCTAGTTAAATAAAGGTAAAATAAATACTACTGCAGGAGCAATTACACCACGGGATGACTTAAAGCCTCCTTATAGGATTTTACCACACACTGGCTAATTTGAGTAAGAAAGAACACTACTGAACAGTATGGTGGTGAAGGATTCTGGCATCACGGCAAACCTCAGACACACCAAACCCCATGTGGTTAAGTGCATCTGAATCTGAGCGCATTACAATTAGGACAGATGACCAGCAACTAAAACAGCTGCAACCACGCAGCGTCCTCGCATCCTCTTCCAGGACACTGAAAGCCAGAGCAGTAAAAGACGGTGTTCCGTCAACACACGTGGAGACGTGAATACACACACCCCACTGGGGAACGTCAACAGCTTCATCTCAGAAGGAGGGGTTGCAGGAAAGAGAAAGTAAAAGACAGAGAGAGGGAGAGAGATGATAGTTTATTTATTTATAGTTCCGTGTTCGTTAGGCAATTCCTGCTCATTTCGCCACGCAAACACATTTAATGAGTTGTAAAGCGTTTACATTTACAGTGTACTACTCGCCATGCCTGAGGTTGACTCGTGCTATGGTTCACCTCTCTGCTGTTCTCGTGTGACCTGTCATATCACGTCAATTAAATACATGAGGATGTGATTAAAACAACGGCTGTAATATGAGTGTATGGGCACACCCAACAGCCAGGAAATACCCAAAACACACTTAACTGTCGTCGTAAGTCGCTCAAACGAATTATACAGAACCGGACGTTTCGCAGAAGAACTAGTCTTTAACCTGTACCGTGTTGTACTGCAATCTATTTGCATAAAAGCTAGTTAAGATTGGACTCAGAGGAAGTGTTGGAGCTACGGTATCTATCCCGATATGTGTATCCCTATTGTGGTATTGACTGGTAGCAGATCTGAAGGCTGAGACTTCAGGGATTGAAGAAAAGAGAGAGAGAGAGGAAAGGAGGGAGTGATGAGGGGAGAGAATCCGAGTGAAAGAGACGCAAGCAGATGCTCGGACTGGCTGCAGTAAATGGGCACGCAGAAACCCGTGCCTGATACAACCCCTATAAACACAAACACACACACTCACTCACTCAGCCAATGATACATTACCATCCGGTTCATGTAGCAGAGCAGCAGGAGGCACACAAATGGCATTTCCTATAAATCCATTAACCAGGCAGTTTTATTTTACCTTTATTTTACTAGGCAAGTCAGTTAAGAACAAATTCTTATTTTCAATGATGGCCTAGGAACAGTGGGTTAACTGCCTGTTCAGGGGCAGAACGACAGATTTGTACCTTGTTAGCTCGGGGATTTGAACTTGCAACCTTTCGGTTACTAGTCCAACGCTCTAACCACTAGGCAATCCTGCCGCCCCAGTACAGAATACCCACTCAGCATCTGTACCCCAATACCCCACTCTCACAAACCCAGCACTGCGCTCTGAAAAGAAAACTGTCGGCTAATACCAATACAGCATTGCTTAAACCTCCAAAACGCGAACCTAATTTCTAATCAGGCAGTCCCCCTTCATCAGATCACAGACCGAGTCACTCCAGATCGCAAAGGGGGAAAGAAGTACCATCTCCAGACTCCTCTACCCTCGAAGACATATTGAGAGGACGTTTTAATGGAATCGAATTAGGGTAAATGTGAGCTCACGTGGAAAACCACATCTTCCTTTCATAGAAAGGCCTAGTAAAATTGATGAGCGAGGGTAGCGGGAGTGAGGAGTACTTGATTTGAGTGCCGAGCGATTTGATGGAGCATTAACTCAAATGTTCTGCTAAATGTTTCATAGATATAGACAGGATTATGGAGGGCAGTATGCCGAGGTTAGGACCAGAGTAAATAGAACTCAGTTCATCCAGTCAGTTACTATTCACCAGGGGTAGATTCGCTGGGTCTTACCCAGAAACAGAGGCTCTTCCTTGGGGTTCAGCACTACCTGGTTCATCACTTCAGAAAGTACCTCACATGACCAAAACAATGTGGACATCTGCTAGTCGAACATCTCATTCCAAAATCATGGGCATTAATCTGGAGTTGGTCCCCCCTTTGCTTCTATTTACAGCCTCCACTCTTCCTGGAAGGCTTTCCACTAGATGTTGGAACATTGCTGCGGGGGACTTGCTTCCATTCAGCCACAAGCGCATTATTGAGGTTGGGCACTGATGTTGGGCGTCGGCGTTCCAATTCATCTCAAAGGTGTTAGATGGGGTTAAGTTCAGGGCTCTCTGCAGTCCAGTCAAGTTCTTCCACACCGATCTCTACAAACCATTTCTGTATGGACCTCGTTTTGTGCACAGGGGTATTGTCATGCTGAAACAGGAAAGGGCAATCCCCAAACTGTTGCCACAAAGTTGGAAGCACAGAATCGTCTAGAATGTTATTGTATGCTGTAGTGTTAAGATTTCCCTTCAATGGAACGAAGGGGTTTAGTCCGAACCTTGAAAAACAGCCCCAGACCATTATTCATCTTCCACGAAACTGTACAGTTAACACTATGCATTGGGGCAGGTAGTGTTCTCCTGGCATCCGCCAAACCAAGATTAATTGCCAAGTTGAAAGTCACTGAGCTCTTCAATGAGGCCATTCTACTGACAATGTTTGTCAACGGAGATTACATGGCTGTTTGCTCAATTTTATACTCGTCAGCAACAGATGTGGCTGAAATAGCCAAATCCACTCATTTGAAGGGGTGTCCACATACCTTTCTATTTATAGTGTATTTACACCCCTTGATTTTTTTCCACATTTGTTGTGTTACAGCCTGAATTTCAAATGGATTAAAAACATATATTATATATATATATATATATATATATATATATACCTCATAATGTCAATCTTTTTACAAATTAATTAATAATGAAGAGGTGAAATGTCTTTAGTGAATAAGTATTCAACCCCTTTGGTATGGCAAGCTTAAATAAGTTCAGGAGTAGAAATGTGCTTCCATTCAAGTCGCATGATAAGTTGCATGGACTCACTCTGTGTGCGATAATGGTGTTTAACATACAATTATCTGTAAGGTCCCTCGGTAGAGCAGTGAATTTCAAACACAGGTTCAACCACAAAGACCAGGGAGGTTTTCCAATGCCTCACAAAGAAGGAGACCTGTTAAAACAGCTACAGTTTTGAATGGCTGCGATAGGAGAAAACTGAGGATGGATCAACAACATTGAAGTTACTCCACAATACTAACCTAAATGACAGAGTGAAAAGAAGGAAGCCTGTACAGAATAAAAAATATTCCAAAACATGCGTCTTGTTTGCAGAAAGGCACTAAAGTAAAACTAAGAAGAAAAAAATAAGGCGTTAATTTTGTGTCCTGAATACAAAGTGTTATGTTTGTGGCAAATCCAACACATCACTTATTAACACTCTCCATATTTTCAAGCATGGTGGTGGTTGCATCATGCTATGGGTATGCTTGCCATCAACAAGGACTAGGGAGTTTTTTATGATAAAAAATAAATAAATCAAATAGAGCTAAGCACAGGGAAAACTGTCTCAGTCTGCTTTCTAACGGACACTGGGAGACAAATTCACCTTCCAGCAGGACAATAACATGAACCCAAAGGACAAATATACACTGGAGTTGCTTACCAAGACAACATTGAATGTTCCTGAGTGGCCTAGTTACAGATTTGACATAAATTGGCTTGAAAATCTACGTTAAGACTTGAAAATGGCTGTCTAGCAATGATCAACAACCAACTTGACAGAGCTTGAATAATTTTTTTTATAATAATGTGCAAATAATGTACAATCCAGAGGTTCAAAGCCCTTAGAGACTTACCCATAAAGATTCACAGCTGTAATCGCTGCCTAGGGTGATTCTAACATGTATTGACTAACATGGGTTGAATAATCAAGATAAGTTGTCTCTCTTTTTCTTTTTCTTTTTTACACATTTTATTTAAAAAATTCCACTTTGACATTACAGAGTATTTTGTGCACATCATTACAAAAGCATATATAACCAACCGTAAGAGCAACATGAGTACTAGGCATGGCAATGCACTCGATTTCTTTTACTAATTGTGATGTACCTCTCTATATCTTCCTCTCTCTGCTGCGGTATCAGCCATTCAGACTGAATATTGATGATGATGTAGGCTAAATCAAGTATTATCAAGTGTTAATCACACATTATGCTGCTTTAGCAGTGCTGTTGATATTTAAACTACGTAGCTACAGTTGAAGTCGGAAGGTTACATACACCTTTAATCCTAGTAAAAATTCCCTGTCTTAGGTCAGTTAGGATCACCACTTTATTTTAAGAATGTCAAATGTCAGAATAATAGTAGAGAGAATAATTTATTACAGCTTTATTTCTTTCACCACATTCCCAGTGGGTCAGAAGTTTACATACACTCAATTAGTATTTGGTAGCATTGCCTTTACATTGTTTAACTTGGGTCAAACATTTTGGGTAGCCTTCCACAAGCTTCCCACAATAAGTTAGGTGAATTTTGGCCCATTCCATCTGACAGAGCAGGTGCAACTGAGTCAGGTTTGTAAGCCTCCTTGCTCACACATGCTTTTTCAGATCTGCCCACACATTTTCTACGGGATTGAGGTCAGGGCTTTGTGATGGCCACTCCAATACCTTGACTTTGTTGTCCTTAAGCCATTTTGCCACAACTTTGGAAGTATGCTTGGGGTCATTGTCCATTTGGAAGACCCATTTGTGACCAAGCTTTAACTTCCTGACTGATGTCTTGAGATGTTGCTTCAATAAACCCACAGCACCCCCACAACATGATGCTGCCACCCCCATGCTTCACAGTTGGGATGGTGTACTTCGGCTTGCAAGCCTCCTACTTTTTCCTCCAAACATAATGATGGTCATCATAGCCAAACAGTTCTATTTTTGTTTCATCAGACCAGAAGACACTCACACCTGTGTTAACGAGAGAATCACTGACCTGATGTCAGCTGGTCCTTTTGTGGCAGGGCTGAAATGCCGTGGAAATGTTTTGGGGGGATTCAGTTCATTTGCATAGCAAAGAGGGACTTTGCAATTAATTACAATTCATCTGATCACTCTTCATAACATTCTGGAGTATATGCAAATTGCCATCATACAAACTGAGGCAGCAGACTTTGTGAAAATTAATATTTGTGTCATTCTCAAAACCTTTGGCCACAACTGTACACGGGTAGAGCTCTATCTGAGCACAACATGCCTGGTACTAGGAAGACCACCCAGCAGATAGCGCACACACATTCATGAGGTTGTTCCAAAATGTTTGTTTGAAGAATTCATCTATTGCAAGAATGTTCCCAGAACAAATTTTGTTATTACAGTACCTGTAAAGCTAAAAAATAACGGAATGTTCTATAGTGGTTGATATAGATGTTTTGCACAACATTTAGTGAATGTTAGGAGAACATTCCAAGGATATCTCATTTGAAACATATAAATAACATTGTCTTATCAAAAACATTATTTGAATGTTTTTGCGATGTTATCATCCTAATGTGGATAACACCCTACACTCTTAGAAAAAACAGATCCCAAAGGGTTCTTCAGCTGAAACCTTTTTGGTTCCAGATAGAACACTGTTGGGTTTCATGTAGAACCCTCTGTGGAAAGGGTTTTACATGGAACCCAAAATGATTATACCTGGGGGGGAAAAAGGGTTATTCAAATGGTTCTCCTATCAGGACAGTCGAAGATCTCTTATAGGTTCTAGATAGCACCTTTATTTCTATGAGTGAAACTAGAACTTAATGGGAACGCTAGCTAATGTCCTGGGAATGTTCCCAGTTTGCTGGGTACACTACTCCAGCCGTTGGCATCGAATTTCCACTAAGACAACAGTATGCTGACATGCAGGCCAACTTATTGTAAGTATTCCGAGGCAAGGAAACGGCACTAACTTTCATCTGAAAAGCCTCAAAACCTGTTTCCGTCAAAGGACTTTAGATTCAGATACCAAAGGCTGAAAAGCAGCTATTGAGATGTAAAACAGTGTTGTGCGTCACACAGACCACACTAAAACAGATTAATGAAGTAGCACACACAAAAGACAGTGTCCTGTGCCAGCATTGGGAAACAGTGGACTTGAGTTTTAGTCCACAACTCTACACACATGCATGCTCGTACACGCATGGACGCTTTGCACACACACACACTACAGCTTTTACACACACACACACACACACACACACACACACACACACACACACACACACACACACACACTACAGCTTTTACACACACACACACACACACACACACACACACACACACACACACACACACACACACACACGCACATACACACAATATATATGTCCACCAAGTTCTGAAATAATTTGTTTTTAACTGGACATTAATCATTGCATTCCATCCATTCCACTTAAACTGATACAATGGAGGAGAGAGAAAAAATCACTTTCAAATCCTCAGAGTGGTAATTTTATGCATTCAGTGCACAGAAATGTCCAAGTTTTCTGCCAAGTAATCCTTTACTGCACACACATCCCAGAGCATACTCCCAGTTTGCCTGGCTACCCAGACTCCTTGCTCCAGCAAAACGCTACGCCACACCCACAGATGTTAGTTTCTTCTCCGCAGTGAGTCTGGATCTGAGTACCTCCCCGATGCAAAGACATTCGGGCCCGTCTGATTGGCCCAGAAACAATTGGGTTGGGGCTAGGTTTGGGCGATATACCATTTATACCAGGGGTGACAAACTCACTCCATGGAGGGCCAAGTGTCTGATGGTTATTGTTTTTTCAATTAAATTAAGACCTAGACAACCAGATGAGGACAGTTCCTTACTAATTAGTGACTTTAATTCATCAATCAAGTACAAGAGTGGAACGGAAACCCGTGGACACTCGGCCCTCCGTGGTTTACACCATATACTGGGGTATTTCGAAATACCGACGGTATTGGGGGCACCCCGCCACGCGATGCATGCATGCTACTATAAATTAAAGCTGCAATATGTCACTTTTTGTGCGGCCTGACTAAATTCACATGGAAATGTAAGTTATAGATCTGTCACTCTCATTGAAAGCAAGTATAAGAAGCTGTAGAACTGTGTGCACTATTTCTATGCTTCCTGGTCTTAAGTTTTGTTTTTGCGTCTTTTACTTTCGATTTTGTACACGAGCTTCAAACAGCTGAAAATACAATATTTTTGGTTATTGAAAAGATATGTCACATTGGTTTAGATGGTACAATTATTCTCTACACTATACATGCTTGTTTTGTCACAAACTGAAATGAAGCAAACTATTATAGTTTTCGCAACTAGGAAATGGCGGAGCGATTTCTGCATAGTGCATCTTTAAGTATAACTACAGTATAAGAAATCTAAGACGTGTCAAATACATGATATCAAGCTCGGGGCTCCAGCTATGCATTTGGTTTGCTAACTTGCAAGCTGGGTGGCTAGATTTCAAGATCAAGCTTCTTGGTTACAGCAGAAACAGTCAATCCCCTCCTGTTGGCAAAATTGTTTTGTGCATAAAAAATATTTATATATTGTGCCCCTTGTGTGCAATATACATTCGGTAATAGCGTATTCCCCAGGATGGTACAAAAACGGTATGACGGTATGAACATCTGGATACCGCCCAACTCGAGTTGGGCCAGAACCACGTGGGTAAAGCGGAGGTTTGAAGATTCATTGGCTTTGATACTCTGATTGGTTAGAAACAATCCAATAGCTGGTGACTTTGTTTTGTACAACGCTCCTCGTGCCCCACGTCCCCACAAACGACTTCAATGATTGCAGTCTCAGACTAAAGTATGTAGCGAACGACAGAGCAGTGGAAGAACTCCCAGTCGCCTTGGCCAAGCTCCAGTTATGGGATCCTACTACCACTCCATCAAAGAAGTAACGGAATGAGAGTGTGTCGGAGGTGTGCACTGCGTAGTGGTTACCCAGCTGAGATAGTACAAGCATCTCATCAGGTGTGCATCGCTCCCTGGACCCCGTGACGCTCCAGAGAGCAGACAGAGAACCTCTTATAATAGATGCTCAAACACATTGGTCGTTCCCAATCACAACCTTCACTTCAAGGCCCATAACCTTCCCTTCAAGGTCCGCCACACGTCCATTACCACTCGCTGATATCCAGGAGGAGGGTCGTAAAATAACGCCTTAATACAGGGAGGGGTGTGTGTGTGTGTGTGTGTGTGTGTGCGTGCGTGTGTGTGTGTGTGTGTGTGTGTGTGGCCTTGTTGCTATTCAAAGGCAAAAAGGCATGCTGTGCACCTGCTCCTGTGATTGGGACGGTCAGCAGAATAGGTTTGGGCAGATTAGCTGTACTGCAGCAGGAGATAATGGATAATGATGCAATGGAAAAGCACAGCTTGTACTTGAGCTTTGCGATAAAAAGGAAATAAACTGTTGGTGACATTCCAAAAACTGTTCACTGAAATCTAGTTGTATGGTTTATTGGCCAGTCCAAAGAAAACTGAATATGTTTAAAAGCAGCCAAATTCTTCTGGTGTCTGTCTGTACTGTATGTGTTTTAATAGTTGTTTTTTTAAACCTTTATATAAAGAGGGAAATTCCATTGAGACACAGGCCTCTTTTACAAGGGAGCCTTCACACAATCATATAAATTCACAATATGTACCGTTTTTAAGGCAATTAAAAACACATGCAATTTCAGAAAAGTAACTTACGAAACAATATCCTGAAAAACCAACACATTCCACAGGAAAAAGGTCATCAACCAAGCTGTCTGAACTGCCGTAACGGCACCATCCAACTTTAAGAGAATTCTGGTGATCATTCCACAAGTAAGGTGAAAAAAAACACAAAAAAACGCAGCTCTACCTAACTCAGTGGAAAGCGGAGGGACCTCCAGAGTTAGCCATCTCTGAGACCGGGTCTAGTAACTCATATAGGGTTAGGTTAACAAGGAAGATACGGTGGAAGTTTGTGCAAAAGGGCTTTATAATACAAAAATGGTGCAATGAATGTCGACTGAATGAATTCTACTATTTAACCAATGTCACGGTCTATTTCTATACAGGAAGCCCATTTTAATTCTTAACTTCTTAACTATCTCATCAATATGCTTTTTGACAGATAGACTTTCGTCAATCCATTAACCCAGATACAGTATTTATAAGCGGGGACACGAACCATATGGGCAGTGGGTACCATACAATGTACATATGCATAAATTATCAAATCCATTTTTAAGCTGTTTGGACAGTAACATATACTTAGTTTTTTACCTGCATTAAGTACCGCTTTCAATTCAACAAAGGCTTTCTGCAAAGCGAAAAAAGATAGCATTTCTGAAAGAAACTTGTCACCAACAGGGGCAACAAAACAGTTCAATCAAGGACTGCCAGCGCCTGGACTGGCAGAGCTAAGAGCATGAGAGTGTGTGTGTGTGTGACTTTTGAGTGATGCCAATGTAGTCTTAGCACTGATACAGGAAACACACACACAGGCATACCGATACACAGGCACACAGGCACACACACAAACACACACACAGTGCCCTTCTGTTTCCCACACACACTTCACAAAGTCATAATCACGTCCACTTGCTGGAGTCTGTTATGATAAGGACCTTTGCCAGCTCTTACAGCATGTGGAATTTCCAGGCGATCAATCAACTATTTCTGTAGGGCACTGCAGGATGGTTTTGAAGTTGCTTTCCTCACTTGCAAAAAACCTCTGAAAGACACCATGTTGCTGTCAATGGGTTCCTACTAGCTCATTAGCATTGGAAGCTAGACCAACACATATTTCGACTCATTTTCTCTAAGAACTGCCCTATATAGTTAAAAGTGCTGCCGTAGATCCAAAAAAACAGTACAGCATATCAGTGAAAATGGAACTGACAGTTTTGCTAGGAGGACACACCCTACCTGACACACCCTACCTGATACATTACCAGAAGTCTACAGTACCCAAGACCTTAAACATTGACCGTCTGCCACCTGTTCACCCCAGGCCTCCTAAAGGGCATGGAATAGGAAATAGGGATGGATGACCCCTTCCCACTGATGGCCCAGATTCCTGCAGTCCACTTGATAACAGAGGCCTAATTTACAGTAGGTGTTGAAAATATGTTTAAAAGCAGCCAAATTCCTCCAATGTCTGGTATGGGTTATCAAGGTCTGCCAGGACTGGCAGAGCTACCAGCGTGAGATAGTGTGACCTTTGAGTGACGCCAAGGGAGTCTTAGCACTGACACAGTAAACACGCGCACTTCTGTTTCCCCACACGCACACCTCACAAAGTCACTCCAGCCCACTTATTATATTGTAATGACAAGGACCCCTAGCAAGTGGGGCTGGGACGATACCAGTATCGCGATACTCGTTAGTATCGTGGCAAGGCAACAAAACACGAAGAGGGTTTGACAGCCTTAATGTTGGAAACTAACACTATTATGTTGTCAACCAGAGTCACATTTGTTTATTTTCCAACCTACAGCACACAATATTTTACAAACAGCAGGTGTTTTAAAGGACAAACGAGTTTGGTCTGCTTCGTGTTTAAGTTATGTTTGCTATGGAAAAAAACATTGCGATACTGGTATCGTCCTGGACCTGTTAGCAAGATTTTCCAGCATGTGGCATTTGAGGACTAATTTATCTGCTGCACTGACCTGGGGCTGTTTTTAGCACCTTGTTGTTCAGGGTAACCAAAGCAGAGCAGGCAGCCTTTGAGCTACTTTACTGTAATATTATTATAGTGTTAGAGGCAATAATCGCTAAGATTTACTTATTTAACTTAAAGACTTGAAGGCTTAATGCGGAATGTTGGGCTCCATTTTTGCAAAACTCATTGGAAGCCTCTGCTGGTGCTAAGCCACACACACATTACGAATATGACTTTCGATGAAAACTGCTTGGATTCCATTCATGTAGATAGTCAACGCAAAGAGCACTTGATGCCTGTTCTTCTAAGCTAAATCCAACTAAATCACCAGAAAATAATTAACTCCACAACTTACACTTTTTAAATTACATTTGAAGTATGTAAGAGTTTGAGGTTAGACCTTTGAGTAGGGTAAGAGGGACTAAGACACTGGCTGACCAGAGAGACGGAGCTGGACGGTAAAAGCCCTATTTCTCCACACCAGCCTTTTCCTCTCCATGAGTCGAGAAACGCCAGTCACTGGTGGTTAAACGCAAGCTGTCAGATGTCCAGAAAGCCCCAGGAGAATGTTTTCGAGGTCAGACAAAAAAACCTGGAGAGACTTAAGAAAAAAAAGAGCTGTCCGATCAAATGCCTGATTGTATTTTATTGGGAAAGAGACAAACCCCTGGGGGGCACGCCTCTCAGCCATAAACACAAGCACTGTCTTTGTCCCATAGGGGGCTTCCCAGGGGCCACATGTACACAGGCAGCCATTCAGGCACCGAGCCACAAAGACACACACAGACAGACACGCACCCACATAGCAACAAGGGCCTCCGGTTCCCACACGATGCTATTGATCGTTGTTAGTGCATTCCGTAACATTGAACTCCCCTTAACATACCGCACCGTTCTCCACGTACACACACGCACACACACACACTACAGTCGTCTGCTCTCAAGAGGGGGCAGAGCAAAGGCATTCTACGAATGTGAGAGATGTTCGGAACATTGTGCCTTGGGGGGTGGGTTAAATAGCCACTTTGATCACACACCAACACAAATATGCTATTAGTGGTAACCCACAGGTCTCTGAGTGAATACATGAGTGGGAGAACAGGGTAGGAGCAAGCAGCAGACAGTAATATAGTGAATGTGAAGTGAATGTGAAGTGAATGGAAGTGAATGTGAAGTGAATGTGCCTCATAGAGGAAGCCCACATTAGACCTCACCTTCACCCATAACGGTATTCATCATAATCATCGTCATCCTCTTCATCTCACATCCCTTCATCCCATTGTCTAACCTGGGGTTTACCCCAGAATACTGTCTTATGGGACAATATTATTTAATTATTTTCATTCATTGCTCAGATGTTTTACTTTGGTCCAGTGTTTCTCCTACCTAAATGATTTAGGCTTCAATTAGTTTCAATTTCAATATTTGTCATGTCTTATGTCTGTTCCTGTCCTTTCTCTTCATTCTCTCTCTCTGCTGGTCTTTTTAGGTTACCTTCTCTGTCTCTCATTCCTCAGCTGTTCTACATCTGCCCTAACTAGCTCTTTCACTCTTCCCCACCTGTTCTCTCTTCCCCCTCTGATTAGGTCTCTATTTCTCTCTCTGTTCCTGCTACTTTCAGTGTCTGATTCTTGTTTGTGTTTTTTGATGCCAGAAGCAAGCTGTCGTCTCGTTTGCTTCCACCTTGTCCTGTCCTGTCGGAGTCTGCCTGGCAGGAGCATCCTGCACTATACTAACGTTCTTTTTGTTCCGCTGACAACGTTGGAAGAGGATTTATGCCATTCCTGTATTTTCATTAAAGAACTCTGTTTTCTGTTAAAACCGCTTTTGGGTCTTCACTCAAGTTCATAACAATATTGGTGCCAGGGGTCCTGGATGTTGCTTTGGGGGCCTTCGGAGCCCCACCTAGAAATAACATTGGTCTGACGTTGTCCTAACTGACCCTCTGTTGCGGTCTCTCGCCCGCTCGCTCTTTGATCTTTCCATCAGGTCATTTTCAGAGTCATCATGCCTATTTCACACCTCACAGACAACTGGTCATCTCCTAGAATTGGAGGTATTTTTGTATTTTTTATTGAACCTTTATTTAATAAGCAGAGAGCGAGAGAGGGAGAGAAATAGAGGAATGAATGGAGGGACGGATGAATGAACCAATGAATGAATGAAACCGATACCCACCTACCAGCTCTTTGCCATCAGTGGCATACTCAGTGGTATTGAAAATAGAGTGCGTGCTCCCCAATACTATATGAACGGGCAGCTCTCACTGTGTGTTCATAACCAAGGCTTGAGGAGTAACAGCACCACCACTTTAAACATTTTTTATTTTTTTATTCACCTTTATTTAACCATGTAGGCTAGTTGAGAACAAGAACTCATTTACAACTGTGACCTGGCCAAGATAAAGCAAAGCAGTGCGACACAAACAACACAGAGTTACACATGGAATAAACAAACGTAAGTCAATAATACAATAGAGAAAGTCATATACAGTGTGTGCAAATGAGTTAGGATAAGGGGGGTGAGGCTATAAATAGGCCATAGTGGTAAAATTCTTACAGTATGGCAAATTAAACACTGGGGTGATAGATGTGCAGAAGATGAGTGTGCAAGTAGCGGTACTGGGGTGCAAAGGAGAAAAATAAATAAAATAAATAATAATATGTTGAGGAGGTAGTTGGATGGGCTATTTACAGATTGGCTATGTACAGGTGCTGTGATCTGTGAGCTGCTCTGACAGCTGGTGCTTAAAGCTAGTGAGTGAGATATGAGTCTCCAGCTTCAGTGATTTTTGCAGTTCATTCCAGTCATTGGCAGCAGAGAACTGGAAGGAAAGGCGGCCGAAGGAGGAATTGGTTTTGGGGGTGACCAGTGAAATATACCTGCTGGAGCGAGTGCTGCTATGGGTGGGTGCTGCTATGTTGACCAGTGAGCTGAGATAAAGCTGGGCTTTACCTAGCAACAACTTAGAGATGACCTGGAGCCAGTGGGTTTGGCGACGGATATAAAGCGAGGGTCAGCCAACGAGAGCATACAGGTCGCAGTGGTAGGTAGTATATGGGGCTTTGGTGACAAAACGGATGGCACTGTGATAGACTGCATCGAATTTGCTGAGTAGAGTGTTGGAGGCTATTTTGTAAATGACATCGCCAAAGTCAAGGATCGGCAGTATAGTCAGTTTCACGAGGGTATGTTTGGCAGCATGAGTGAAGGACGCTTTGCTGCGAAATAGGAAGCCAATTCTAGATTTAACTTTGGATTGGAGATGTTTAATGTGAGTCTGGAAGGAGAGTTTACAGTCTAACCAGACACCTAGGTATTTGTAGTTGTCCACATATTCTAAGTCAGAACCGTCCAGAGTAGTGATGCTGGACCGGTGGGTAGGTGCGAGCAGCGATCGGTTGAAGAGCATGCATTTAGTTTTACTTGCAGTTGGAGGCCACGGAAGGAGAGTTGTATGGCATTGAAGCTCATCTGGAGGTTAGTTAACACAGTGTCTAAAGAAGGACCAGAAGTATACAGAATGGTGTCGCCTAGGTAGAGGTGGATCAGAGAATCACCAGCAGCAAGAGCGACATCACTGATTTATATAGAGAAAAGAGTCGGCCCGAGGATTGAACCCTGTGGCACACCCATAGAGACTGCCCCATGAGACAAGAGTAAAGCTGGGTACTCTAACACTCAGCAGTGGTATATACCACACATGATATGACGAGTGAGTATGTGTCATCTTCAACAAACCTGTCACACCCTATGCTAATGTCTGCACCATTTTTGGTAACTTTCAGGCTAGTCGAGGTGCATTAACATAATGTCATAGTACAAAGGACAATCAAAGCATTTTTGCTGCACATCTGATGATATATAGCCAGGATGAAACAGTAAAGATAACTAAGACCAAAGGGAAAAAATGCATGCACATTGTAATTTGCACCTTATTACCGTGCCGTGCACCGTACGTGCACCGTACATCGTCTTGGCAACTGCTAAACTCAGAATTAAATGCTTTGTCATATCCACAGATTGGAGAGACACGGGAGGGAGCACACAGGGCTCTGGCCGAAGTAGAGAGAATGAACCCTTGAGCAAAGCACTTTAACCTGAGTCTGAACTCACTAAAGCTCCCGAAATATTGTCCAAACACGCAACCGTAGCATACGACGCACTCTCAAATCAAATCAAATTTTATTTGTCACATACACATGGTTAGCAGATGTTAATGCGAGTGTAGCGAAATGCTTGTGCTTCTAGTTCCGACAATGCAGTAATAACCAACAAGTAATCTAACTAACAATTCCAAAACTACTGTCTTATAAACACAAGTGTAGGGAGATAAAGAATATGTACATAAAGATATATGAATGAGTGATGGTACAGAGCAGCATAGGCAAGATACAGTAGATGGTATCGAGTACAGTATATACATATGAGATGAGTATCCTTGGAGATCACGTCTCCTTGGATACGCTGCATTAGGCGAGCTGGAGACCAAAAACACAGATAATGACTGAAAAATGGCCCAGTCAGAAAGTCAGAGTATGGCCTCACACACTGATAAAATATACACACAAACATACACACAAACATTGACACATAAACCCACACTCGTAGCATGGGTATGGGGTCCACTGTGCACACATATGTGGAGTCCACTGAGCACACACACCCACACAAACACACACACACATGTGTACACATAGTGGCAACTGCAAAGGGAAGCATGACTTTGCAAAACATCTCCAGGGCAAAAAGAGAGGTAATGAGAGAGAGAGAGAGAGAGAGAGAGAGAGAGAGAGAGAGAGAGAGAGAGAGAGAGAGAGAGAGACAGACAGAGAGAGAGAGAGATACAGACAGAGAGAGAGAGAGAGAGGGAGAGAGACAGGGAGAGAGAGAGACCAAGACAGAGAGAAAGACAGAGTGAGAGACAGAGAGAGAGACAGGGAGAGAGAGAGAGAGGCCAAGAAAGACAGAGACAGAGAGAGAGAGAGACCAAGACACAGAGAGAGAGAGAGAGAGAGAGAGAGAGAGAGAGAGAGAGAGACAGAGAGAGAGACAGAGAGAGAGACAGACAGAGAGAGAGACAGGGAGAGAGAGAGAGAGAGAGAGAGACACACAGAGAGACAGAGAGAGACAGAGAGAGAGAGAGAGGGAGAGAGAGAGAGAGAGAGAGAGAGACCAAGACAGACAGAGACAGAGAGAGACAGAGAGAGAGAGACAGAGAGAGACAGAGAGAGAGACAGGGAGACAGAGAGAGAGACCAAGACAGACAGAGAGAGAGAGAGAGAGAGAGAGAGAGAGGCCAAGAAAGACAGAGACACAGAGAGAGAGAGAGACCAAGACAGAGAGAGAGAGAGAGAGAGAGAGAGAGACAGAGAGAGAGACAGAGAGAGAGAGAGACAGGGAGAGAGAGAGAGAGAGAGAGAGAGAGACAGAGAGAGAGAGAGAGACACAGAGAGACAGAGAGACAGAGAGAGACAGAGAGAGAGAGAGAGAGACCAAGACAGACAGAGACAGAGAGAGAGAGAGAGAGAGAGAGAGAGAGAGAGAGAGAGACAGAGAGAGACAGAGAGAGAGACAGGGAGAGAGAGAGAGACCAAGACAGACAGAGAGAGAGAGAGAGAGAGAGAGAGAGAGAGTGGAAGGCAGAGAGTGTATTCACTAATTTAACCTGACACACAGCAGCACTGTTCTGCCTATACCACACCTGTCTGTCTGCACTCAAAAACTCTCTGACGAAATAGTTATTCCGATCATTATTGGGCTCAACTCCATCTGGAAAGGGGTCGGTTTCTATTTGCATTATGAAAAGACCTTGTCCAATTAGACTGACAGGAATTGAAATGGAATTGACCCTAACTCTGATCGAAAAACATGTATTTGAACTTAATGACTGTTACGTTATAGCATACACCAATGCTATTCCATGTTGTCATGACTCCCGCCGAAGTCGGCTCCTCTCCTTGTTCGGGTAGCGCTCGGCGGTCGACGTCACCGGTCTTCTAGCCATCGCCGCTCCACCTTTCATTTTCCATTTGTTTGGTCTTGTTTTCCCGCACACCTGGTTTACATCCCCTCATCACTCTGCGTGTATATTATCTTCTGTTCCCCCCCATGTCTGTGTGTGTAATTGTTCATTACGTTTATTGTGTGACACGTCAGGCTGTTATTTTCCGGGTATTGTTTTGAACCCGTGGTATTGTATTGTTGTATATCATTTTGTGTGACCAGTTCGCTATTCGCTTTTGCCTTCAGCTGGAGTGTTGTGACGCTGTTCGTCCGAATGATTTGCTTCTGCCAATTAAAGTTTTGGGCAACTGGAGATATTGCAAATATAGCTGATGTTCCATAACTGATTGTCAAACTGTTATGTATTTATTATGTTCAATAATGCATGGTAAGAAATATAATTTGAAATAGTATTTATTTATTCCACATGGCAGTCTATGTAGTGGTCATGTTTAAAGACTGGCTGGGTGAGACGGGACATAGAGACCATGCTGTGACTGTTCTGTCTTGTCCCTGGTGGCTGTGTGGGGTGGTGACTGGTGGTGGGATCTGTGTTCCGCTAAAAGCATGAATCGCCTCTGAGATTTCAATGACATCGTTTCAAAAGTTGCCTTGAGGTGAGATACAGACAAGGCTGTAGCCTTAACCTCGCTCTCTCTCTCTCTTTCCCTCCCTCCCCCTATCCATTCTCATCCATCACTTCTCCCCCCCTTCCATTCCCTTTCTCATTTCTCTCCATCCCTCCTTATCAATCATGTATGCCTTTCTCTAGCTCCTTCCCATTATCCTCATCAATTAGCCACTGAGGAAATGGAATCAGATTGGCTGCTATGGCGACCACTGCAAAACAACCTCCTTCTTTTCGAAAATAATTGATCCAGCATCACCAACACAATGATATTACCACACTCATCATAAGATATCTATCACGCTGTCACCCCCTTGCCCTTGCCTCCTCTCTGTCCCCTTGTTTTATCTTTCCTGATTTTGTCACAATCTGGCCTTAACCGAGCCGGAAAGAGTGGCAGATGTCCTCCACATGAACAGATCTGGTGACAAACGTCTTTTACCTCCCTCTTCCGCCCATCCCATCCCTGTCAGACAATCCTATTCATGGTGTTAAACGACCTACCATAGGGCCCTGGGTATAGGTACACCCATTACAATAAATGAATAAGAACAGTCTTAAAAGTATTTCTAAATGTGTGTGACTGAGGGTGTGAGTGAGTGTGCACGGACGCACGCATCCACCAGTACGTATATGTCCATGTGTGTGCTTGCCTGTGTGCTAGTGCGTAATCCCACTGCCATATTCTCGACAGACTGCTCTGCCAAACAATCTGCTGCCATGGTGCTGGACAACTGTGCCTGCCCCCTGGGTGACACTGTGCCAGTTTTCTCTCTCTCTCTCTCTCTCTCTCTCCGTGCACCAGCATCACACTGTACTATACAGCAGGCAGCCTCACAGAGACCTAATGATAGAACAGAGAGACGATTAATATTCCATTATCTGTCATATTTACAGGCTCAGTGATTTTGTGTCATGTTTGTACACAAAATCCCATTGTCAAACTATCTTTGACAACCACACCCCCATAGGCAGCAATTAACACAGAAGGTCTAGTTCAGGCCCACTGAACTGAGCATGTGACATAGTAGTAAAGTCAATAAATAGCCACGCCTCTTGTTCGCATTGTTGTCATTGCATGTCATTTCACTATACTGTACTTTTAAAAGGTTGTTCCAAATAACAGACAATGTCGAAAGGCAACTAAAACCAGAAGCACTTCCGCAAAGCCCTCCGCCCAGCCCTCAGCACAAAACTCTGGCTCCCAGGACACATGACATCAATGTTTCGTGCCATGACTGCTTTTCACACAACCTCTCCAATTTAGCATGTCATGACAATACACAGGCCTAGTCCTGTAAAATGGTGGTGTAATCATTCAAAAGCGCATAACTAGTGGCGATCACTGAGACTTTGGGGTGAGCTATTTGTGATAAGTTCAAAGGTTACCACCCTTTCTAGTGACTTCTAATTGTTTGACAGTCTGTGGTCAGAATGTATGGCTGCAGGGCAGCCTATTTCAGCCCTACAATGTGTCGGCCTACCTAGATGCAAATCAGGTGACCACAATGCAAAATAAAAAAGATTGTCATTTGTAGGCTACACCTAAAGACCCGAAGCAAATGAGAGTAAATACCGATTTGATTTACATGATATAGATATAGCCTGTGGTGCAAATCAGCTCAAAGTCAATTGAATTGTAGGAAATCTGTTCCAAAGTATCCCCACGCATAATAGAAAGATATAGGCCTATGTGATCTATAGCCTATGTAAGGAAGGTTTGAAATTAAAATGTTTTAGTCAAATATTACATTGTGTCGGGGCTTCCTGCGATCAATTTGCTGTTTATAAATCATTTGTAAATATGTTCCGGCCCCTGACCATCCGCTTAAGATGGTCACTCGATTCAGCGGCTTGTCGGCTGAATCTTGTTGATGGTCCCTGGGCTATAGGCTTGACATTCTTGCGTCTCTGTCACTCGGCAAAATAACGGGCTACACAACGTCACGGGCAAATTGCCAGCAAACCCTCTTTAGAACCAGTGACATTGATACCATGATAGACCTGTTTAGCAGACTCTAAACCTAAGCCTAAACAAATCCACTGTCAAAATGTCACCTGTAAACAACCATACACACTGTCCATGGAAAACGTGCATTTTGGATAGATTGGCTGTCTGTTTTGGATGTGATGAATCTTCAACGAAAGGCATAGGCTAGCCTACTTGCAATGTGCAGAATCCTACAAATCACAATTAACACATTCCTTAGTCGAGGAGGGAGTACATTGTACAGTGTACAGTGAAGCACCTAGCAACCATTAGCGGTTCTGGGGGGGGGGGGGGGGGGCTGTGCTCCTGTGCCAACAATTTTGGACCCCCTTGTGGCCCCCCTAAATGTGGAGTATGAAATCTGTTTTACATACTCATTTTTGCTATCTTTTTTGTACATCAGTTATTTATTAGACAGAAGATGCAAATCAATTATTGAATAATTACGAACATGGTATTTTACCTGCTGATGCCTGCAATGCAGTGAAGACATAGTGACAACATTAACGTCTAATGTAACTGGCTCCTCTAACAGTACAACTTGCCCCAGCTTGGACCCAGTTGAAATGGTTCAGAACCGCCACTGCTAACAACCACTGACACCAAACACTAATATTGCAACAAATAAACTGTAAGACAACTTTGTTTTCGACTGCGCTAGAGCCGAGCACCTTGAGGATTTGGTAACCAGGGGAACGCCTTCACCCTACCATCCTCACGCGAGCTATTCCACGAGGATACATTTCAATAACATTGTTTCTTGCAACAGCTTAGGGCTAAATCCGCGTATACAACCCACCTGACGGGTGTTGGTGGTGGGCTCTTCATTCGCAGTGGGCGACGGTGTCGCTCCTTCAATCGATGCTGGAGTGACTGGGTCAGGAGAAGAAGCCATGTTCCAGTTTCATTCACAAGCCGTTCTTGCTGTCACCTTTCTCGATTCTCTTTACCATTCAGTCCTGGTGCAGCCGTGGAGACCGTGGCTGCACTGTCAACGTCCCAGGCCGAAACCTTGAGTATCTGTCCGGTCTTAAAATCTAGGTGCTGTCTCCCATACGTCCTGTGTGGTTGCTCGTTTGCAGCGTGAAGTAGAGTCGGTGCCCAGTCGAGTCTATTCAAATGACGTTTTCCGAAGTGTGTGTGTGTGTGTGTGTGTGTGTGTGTGTGTGTGTGTGTGTGTGTGTGTGTGTGTGTGTGTGTGTGTGTGTGTGTGTGTGTGTGTGTGTGTGTGTGTGTGTGTGTGTGTGTGTGTGTGTGTGTGTGTGTGTGTGTGTGTGTGTGTACTTCTGGGCGCGCGATGCAGCAGCACAAGCTCTCCCTAGCCAGCCACTGCCGCTATTTTGTCAGAGATGGTCTGTTTCTTGTTTCTGCCACTCACCCCTTCTCCCTCTCCACTTCTCGTTCTGTCAACGCTGCTCTGCTGTGACTGAAGAATAGGCTACAACGCTCGCGCACGCAAAACTGATCACAGAGAATCTGATCACAGCTGGGAGTGAGTTAGAATAGTTTAATAGCAAGCTGTGCCTGTGACATATTTCAAAATCGTATTCAGCTCGCTCTATATGGCGAGGGAATACACCAATCAATCCTAACGTAAATTCTAAATCCTAACATAATTTTTGTTGCGCAAACAAACAAAACAAACGTGTTATGCCCTTTCCGTCAATGTCAAACTATGCGCACATTGCTGACTGCACAGTCAATGTGACAAACATTTTGTATTCACTTGCGCTGAAGCCTTTTATCCAAATGAATAAGTTCAAGGAGAGAGTTGACTTGATTTTGGCTGAACATCAGCTGGGTCAATAATTTGTGTGGCACTTGGCAGTGAGACTTACATCAGCAGTATTGGTCTACTGCAGAGTCTCTAAGAAAGAGCTGGAATGCAAGACAAAAACACCCCATTTACCTGCATGCACTATTCTATTACTGAAACATGTATTTTATGACTGGGCCTATAAGGTACATGGGGGTTGGGTAACTCAAGAAGGTCAGCCTCAGCCTCTCAACCCCCAATTTGTCACTGGGGACACTGAATGGGTGGGGGGGCTGGTGTCCCAGCTGGTGACAGTTTTTTGGGGGTCAGGGACCTAGCAAGGGGTAGTTACATTGACAGGCCTCTCTCTCCCTTCGCCAATGTGAAAGTGTCAGAGGCAGGGGGATGGGCAGCACCCTAACGCTATAGTGTACATAGAGGAAGATGAGAGATGATCCCGCCCCCATCACCAGTAACGGAGACAGATGGACATGTAGGTTACGTTGTGTATGTGTGTGTTGAACACGAGCTGAGTGCAATAGATTACACGGTAAAACTAAATATTATTAAGTAACTGGTTCCACAGCCTTTTTTTTTTGGTTTACTCAACTTTTGGTCAAAGTGTTACCCGAATTCAAAGTAAAACGGCATTTGTTTCATTAATCCATTGTTGGCATAAAACCTATTCGCACGGGAGGAGTAGTATTAGAGACAGTTAATTATGTAATTATTACCACAGAATGTCCGTTATTCCAGAGGACGATTCGGACGGGATTGGTTTATCCAAACTGCCCTCTGTATTTAATTATTTATTTCTCAATAAATTGACAGTTATGACGGAAGCCGGGAGTTTTTTTTTCTAGGAGTGAAGATATTTCAATAAATCCATGCGATATCAGGGCTACACCGATAAGCTTGGAGCTTGGTTCCCAAGTTTCTAAACCATACCAAACCCTACTATTTGAATTGTGGAAGCGTGATCATAATAAGTAGGATGTTTTAGTGATCCGCAGTAGATGTCATAAATGCCACGCAGCCTTCAGGTGTGAGCTAAACAGTGCACTTGCACTTGAGATGCTTTTTAAAGCTATGGATGAGAAAGTGAATTTATAATTTCCAAACGTCTAGGTCAGTTGTATGCTCTATGCTGCTTTGCCATCTATTAACAGCAAGGGTTACACTAAAATAGTCAAAATATGTTTTACTGGTGCATTTGGCAATATTGAATTAATATGCACAAGACATATAAATAAAAGCATTAACTGTGAAAGGTGATACATATAGACCCTTCATATAGGCTATGCGCAGCAATTTATCAAATCAGTTATTGTTTTCCTGTCAAACTCAGACATTTCTCTCAAAACACAGGGATGTCGATTTTCACGGGATTATTATTATCAGAGGACCTTGGAGTTCGACAAAAAAAAACAGTAGGTAGTTTTGTCTGGAATTGTTACTGTCCTACCATGTAAAAATTACTGCCATGGCAGATTCGAACGGGACTAAAATTACAGATGTGGTGTTTTGTGCACGCGCACATAATTACATTACCCCACCACCCCCAGTAAAACTAATCCCTTCCGAATAGGGCTGTAGTCCAAAAATGTTTTGCTTGTCAGCAATCAAGTTATGTAACTTTCAAAA
>NC_088234.1:29030718-29038218 GCF_036934945.1 Oncorhynchus masou masou | reverse complement strand
AAGAGATAATTGTTGTACATAAACTTTGCACAGTCACGCCCCTGAGTGAGGTCAGAGAGTTTGTCAGCCAACCTTTTTGAACAAACTGTATAGAATTATGGGTTAAGAATGAACATATCAGACCAGAAAAGTGTTGAGCTGCAGCTGCACGCTTGAAGTGGTCTGAACTTTGAATCTCAGCACAAGGTAGAGACGATAAACTCACTTCCCGGACAATCACTGGTATGGCTGATTAGCTGTCCTAAGTATCTAGAAAAGTGAATTTAAGTGGGACCATTCTACTACTTTGCTAAAACCATCATCTTGCGCTACTCTCATCACCCTACTGGGAACCATCGACACGGCTGGCTAGCCTATCTTCAAAGAGGCATCTTCAGGAGCAAATGGAAGGAAAATCAAATCTGTAGTTCTGTTCAGGACTACAAGTCACCGGATACCGGACAACTTCAGAGAAGAACAACAGTAGAAGACTTTTTGCAACCTTTTTGGGACAATCAGAGTCTTACAAGCGTGCCGTGAAAAGGCCCAAACCCCTTTCCAAGACCCTGTCCACCGAGAGAGATCTGGCATTTCATGTAAATACATTCATGATTTCTTACTCAAAGAGGGCAGCGGTTCGTGTGCAAAGTATAAGTGAGAGTTGTTTCTAAATGTACCAAGGTTAAGTGTCTCTGTCCCTCTCTGCTTCCCCCTCTCCATCTCTTTTGTAACAAGCAGCCATATTGTTGTCATTCTGCATGTTTCCTGTTTTTAATGTATTAAGTGTGTATGTTAATTCTGTGTTATCATTTAATTAGCTAGTAAATAAATAATTAAACAAACTTGTGTAGTACTGAATCATAAGTAAGGCTCGGGTTTTTGCAGATGCAAGGAGGTTACCTCTGTTCAGAATGATGATATAATACGAGGATATGATTAATAGGTTGACTGTTTATAGATGTAATATGTCAAGACCTTTTTAGAGTTTAATTTGGGAGATGGTAACTCTTTAAAGAACCACTCTTGTGGTGCCCCAGATCCTAAGGAGTTAATTGTTACATGATTAATTGAATTGGGTAATAATTAAACATAGTTAGGTACTTAGATAAATAACAGTCTTTGGAGTAATTTTAAAGTCAAGTCACGACAGATGACTATTGTATATGTCTTTGTAGCGGACAGTGTGTCATCCTTTGTCCTCGAGTGGTGTATTAATTTGAGAATTTCAGCACCATAGGAGTGGACAACTCCCTTTCTCCCTCCCTCTCACTGTCCCTCTCAACGCACCCTCCCCTCTTTCTCTCGCTCTCTTTCTCCCTCGCTCTTCCTGATCTGATAAAGACTTGGCTTCTCCTGCCAAAAGGAAACAAATGGTCACTAAGAGAGAGGCACAGAAACACATTAAGAAAGCAGGAGGGGATGAGAGAAAAAGAGCAAGAGAGAGAGAGCGGTAGAGTGGAGAGAGAGAGAACGCGACAGGAGAGATGCTACGGTCTGACACAGGTTGCTGTTGTTTTTTTCATCTGACAACATTTCTTTGGCCCTTATCGGTGTGCTGATGTGAGGTCGTTAATTTTCCGGTTCCCCCTCCCGTCTCCCCCTGCTGAAGCCTGCCGTCTCAGTCGATTGCATGTGGCCATGAGGAAAGGCAGCAGAGAGGCAGGATGGTGGGAGGAAAAGGCAGGGAGGCAGAGAGAGAAATAGAGAGAGACATGAGCACACACACACACACACGTATACACTCCACACACACACATACAATACATTCTCATAAAATATCCTGTCTCTATTGCTCTCTCTCTCTCTCTCTCTCTCTCTCTCTCTCTCTCTCTCTCTCTCTATTGCCACTCTTTCTCTCTCTACTGCCTCTCTCTCTCTCTATTGCCTCTCTTTCTCTCTCTATTGCCTCTCTTTCTCTCTCTATTACCTCTCTCTCTCTCTATTGCCTATCTCTCTCTCTCTCTATTGCCTCTCTATTGCCTCTCTCTCCCTCTCTCTCTCTCTTGCCTCTCTCTCTCTATTGCCTCTCACTCACTCACTCACTCACTCACTCACTCACTCACTCACTCACTCACTCACTCTCTCACTCTCTCACTCTCTCACTCTCACACACAAACACACACACGCACGCACGCACGCACACACACACACACACACACACACACACACACACACACACACACACACACACACACACACACACACACACACACACACACACACACACACACACACACACACACACACACACACACACCCTACCTCCCACACATCCACACAACAAAATCAATTTATTTTTCTCACACATACACACTATCTACCTCCTATCTGTAGAGGAGTGTGTACAATGGAGAGCTTAAATAAAGAGCAGGATGGAGTGTCTTCATTATGTTCCAGTCCGACTGTGAAAACCGGAGGGAGAAGAGGAAGGGAATCGGAAGGATCTTAAATCACCATAATCCTCTCCAAATGCGTTTTCTCTACTCCTTTTAAAGCTAGGCCTTCTCCATTTGTCCGCGTCGCTCTATCTATGTGGGGGAGAAAGGTGCCCTTCAGTGTGAAATACATCCACGGTTTCTCCTAGACAGGCATTCTTACTGAACACCTAAAAGGTATTTGATTAGGAATAGGAGCCCAGACTTGGCCCCATTGGGGGTATCACACCTGGATCAGAGATTATACCATTTTCTATCATCTCTCTACTGTACCATGCATACATTTATGAGTGGCACCGAAACCTTTCCAGCTCGTACCCTACTATAGATATTACATTATTCCTGCCTTTAAATGTTCCATTCAATTAGTGGCGGCCAGAGGACTGCTTAGAGCAGCATATACGCTGCCTTGTAATTCAGCTGTCATCTTTTATATATGTAGGCAATTCCCAGCCCCCAAGGACCAACGTGGATGTGGTCAGGCATTGAATTAGCTTTCGACGGCCGACGGTGTAGTCACACATTAAAACGCAGTGGCGGTCACGGGCAGCAGACAACGCACTCTGGCTGTCAGAGTGTCAGCGTCGCCCCTGTGTTAGGAGGTCACCACTAACTCACTGCTACTACAAACCCCCGAGCCAACAAACTCCCAACTGCAGTGTCAGAAGAGCTCGAGCAGCATTCGCACAATGGTGGCCATTTTGTTTTTTTTCCCTCCCTTTTTTTTTCTTCAGATTTCACTACATAGATTTAGGAGCTTTATCTGGAAATGGACAGGCTTTGTCCAGGGCGGTCAGGATGTATATTATCAGTGGAGTCATTGTGCTGCAGTGAAGGTCATCTCATACAAAGGCATTGAAAGGGTCTCATAAGACCCCTACTCTCTGTCTGAGCTCCGGTGGCCAGGTGGCTGTATAATACACCCAGAGGTTGACTCGACCCTATACAGACTCTACTTCCAGGTATAAAATAGCTCTGCCTTCGATTCACCCCACACAGCTTCCAGCATTCACAGTCATCAGTCATTACATAAATAAGGGTGTAGTGTAACTCTAAGCGGTTGCTATTGTCACAAAGACCATCCTATATCTGCGAGATTGACTAGGGCTAGGAGCTTTCCGTGACAACATAACACAATAGTGTTAGAGAGGAAGGATACGTTTGGTGTTAATCGAAGTGCCGGTTGTCATATCACGCAGTAAGGAGACAGCGTCAGGAACTAGCTTTTAGGCCATCATTCCATTGGGTGTCTTTATAGAGGGGACGTCAGTAATGTGTTGACATTTGAGCCAAGCAGGGGAACGTGTGAACCACTTTTAATCAAATTGAAACACATTGGTGTTTCGCCATCACATTGGCTAAGACATTATCACTTCCACCATACTGTATATTTCTCATCTTGCAGTGTACCAGACCTGGGTCAAACACGTTCATAATGTCAAAAACGTTCAAATACATGTGCTGGCTGATTTGGTTTGCCTGGTACAATGGCACCAATGGCATTGTCCCAAAAGTGCAAGCCCCAAGGTGAGTGTTCCACCCAGGTCCGTACTGAACTTATGCTCCTACTCTCCCTAACATAGTGGATGTCCCGAATACACTCCTCTCCTCAGAACATATTGGGGTGTCAGTCAGCATTTGTGCATCTAGGTGAGGAGGAGTCACTTCGCGGAGGAGGAGTAGCGAGCACTGAGCCGCTGGCACTCTGACGAGATTAACTTTACCCGGAATTCAATTAGTAGGTCCAGCTTTAGTTGCTGGCCTCCTTTTCAGGGTCCACATAATTATAACAGATGGCTTTGTATTAGCTACCCTAAATGTTCATCTCCCATGGCCAAGGAATATGAAGTAGCAGAAACACTCATCACTATGGAACAGGAGATCATGTGGGTTTAGAGATTTGTCCCTGTCGTATCAGAGGTGATAACACCCTACCGGTGTTGAAATCATGTTTTGTTGTGATATGGGGGATTTTGATGATTTGAGTTTGATGTGGACGGGAGGTGGTGTGTCCTTGTAATGAACCTTTGGTAACCTAATGTTGTTTTGGATTAAATGTTGATGTGCTGTTTAAATGTGCACAGGCTTCTGGGTGTCTGGGGTTGCAACGTTATCGTCTAAGTTCTTTAAGAGTACTGAGACCCACCCCCTTTGACCAAATAGCGACCATAGCTCAGTACACTCTTTGCTCTCTGTTCATGTGTGAGGCTTTACAGCTGCGATATTTAGTATGTCCATAACAAAGTTAAAGCATTCAAAGAAAATATTTCTACAACTTGAGGTACAGCCGTAAGTCCTTTGTCCTTCACTTGTTTCGGGTTGCATGAAGAAAATGCTAATAATATATCCCCAAAGTAAAAGCATTCAAATAGAGCAATGGACTTTTCACATTTTGTGTCTGCACCTGTGGGCTGTAATTCAATTCCGGCCTTTAGTGGTGGACTGAGGAGACCTGGGTTGACTGTGATCAAAGTATGTGTGCTCCAGTAAAGGGCTGATCCAGCCCGAACAGATAGAGCTTCTTAGTCCTCCTGTCCCTGAGTCCCCTCTCCTCCCCTCTCCTCTCTGCCTTTGAATCCTGTCACAGATAATACAGCGGATTAAGGCTCTACAAGTCACTTTCATAGCGGCTGTACTGTGTCGAGAACCTCCCACTCTCACTCCCATCTACATACTGTACCTTCCAACCAGCAAGAAGTAAGGAACACTGCATGCATGCTATGGTGGGGTGTCTATAATGAGACTGTTTTTGTGTAGGGTGCAAGGGTCTTTGTGTGTGTGTGTGTGTGTGTGTGTGTGTGTGTGTGTCCATGCATGGATGAGCCCATGCAGGTGTGAATGTGTGCACATGCAAACAGATGTGTGTGATTGTGTGTACATACATTTGAATGTGTGTGTGTGTGTGTGTGAGTGTGTGAACTACCGACTCTTCCTCAGACAGCCTCTAAAGGCTGTACCACCTGGCCTGACTGCGTGCTATGAGCAGTGAGAAGCACGCTAAACGAATCATCGTGGGCCTGCATTAGCGCCCCTAGACGACTGCCAAGACGTTTATCTTCCCCCAGTTAAGACGCACACAACACGCCTCTCTTTGCGGTTTAGGTGGCGTGGAGAAAAGAGAGAGACATAAATCGCACGCCCCCGGGAGGCGGGGAGGGAAAGAAAGGGAAGGGGAGGGGGGGGGGGCGAGAAGGAGAGAGGCAGGCGGTGGAGTATTTCTTCCATGTAATTGGTTTAATAAATTGGAGTAATTTGTCTGTGAGTTGACCAGACGTAATGGAGTGGAGCTGGGGTTTAATGTGTGCCGCTCTGCCTGCTGGCACTGAGGAGAGGGGTGAGGGGGGCAGTCTGGGGGAGGGGGGGGGGTCTGAAAGGTGAGATGGGAAGTAAGCCAGCTAAACACTCTCTTCCATTCTTCTCTGACTGGTGATGCAGTGCTAAAGGGTGGGAGGAAAGAGGGGCAGTGCTATCCAAGTGAGGGGGGTTAGGGGTGAGGTGTTGGAAGAAAGAGGAGAGTGGAAGAAAAGAGGTGAGGAGGTCACAAAGTCCAGGCATTTTGATTTGACATTTTTATAGGATCCCGGTTACCCGACGCCAATGGCGCCAGCTAGTCTTACTGGGGTCCGACACATAACGAAAAAGACATTACAGACAAAATACAGACAACATACATTTAAAAAAGTTTACATGTAGTGTGTGTGTGTGTGTGTGTGTGTGTGTGTGTGTGTGTGTGTGTGTGTGTGTGTGTGTGTGTGTGTGTGTGTGTGTGTGTGTGTGTGTGTTTGCATCTGTCAGTTACAAGTACATGTCAGTACATTCACACAAAAAGTAGGTCACATGGAGGAGAGGCGTTATGCCTGTGAGGTGTTGCTTTATTTGTTTTTTGAAACCAGCTTTGCTGTTGACTTGCGTTATAGGAGATGGAAGGGAGCTCCATGCAATCGTTGCTCTGCATAATACAGTATGTTTCCCGAGAAACCAAGGGTCTATGATAAGAACCCTGGTGGTATGTCTGGTGGGGTAAGTGTGTGTCAGTCAGTGGAGGCTCCTCAGAGGAGGAACGGGATGACTATCCTCCTCAGGGAATTTCAGAAAAATAAAAATTGTAAAACATAAAAAAAACTACACCAAATATATTCACGTCACCAAGCAATTGATTAAAACACACTGTTTTGCAATGAAGGTCTACAGTAGCCTCAACAGTACTCTGTAGGGTAGCACCATGGTGTAGCCGGAGGATAGCTAGCTTCCATCCTCTTGGTACATTGACTTCAAAACAAAACCTAAGAGGCTCTTGGTTCTCACCCCATTCCATAGACTTACACAATAAATATGACAAATATGACATCCGGAGGACGTCCTCCAACCTATCAAAGCTCTTGTAGCATGAACTGACATGTTGTCCACCCAATCAAATGATCAGAGAATGAATCTAGTACAGGAAGCATAAGCTACCGCTAGATAGCATTGCAGTGCACAAAAGGTGGTTGATGAGAGAGAGAGAGAGAGAGAGAGAGAGAGAGAGAGAGAGAGAGAGAGAGAGAGAGAAAGACAACAGTTGAACAGTTTTGAGCAAATTATTTTCTTTAAAACCTGTTAGAGATCGTGCTACTTTTTTCAACATTCGGTTAAAAATCGCGCAACATTCCATGTCCTGTTACTCATGCCAGGAATATAGTATATGCATATGATTAGTATGTGTGCATAGAAAACACTCTGAAG
This sequence comes from Oncorhynchus masou masou, assembly GCF_036934945.1. Classification (NCBI taxonomy): domain Eukaryota; kingdom Metazoa; phylum Chordata; class Actinopteri; order Salmoniformes; family Salmonidae; genus Oncorhynchus; species Oncorhynchus masou. The sequence goes on along the minus strand of NC_088234.1, from coordinate 29,031,082 downwards.
TTTCTAAAACTGGTTCAATGATGTCTGTGACTATAACAGAACGTGTTCAAAATCGCAAGGAAACCTGATCACAAAATTGACGGAGAAAAAATCAATCCGCCAGTCGTTGTATTGTCTATTGGAAGGAATAATAGTTAAGGATGGGATTATAGTTCCTACAGCTTCCACACAATGTCGCCAGTGTTGTGATTTCGATGCAACTAAATCCTTGGTCATCTGAGTAATAGGCACATCCGGTCTTCAGGTCCACAGCTGGAAAAAATGGAACCGGAAAAGTGGGCTACGTTTTCCAGACTTGTTGCTATTGAATACAGATTGCTCCGTGATCAATTTGATCGTTTATTAACGTTTACTAATACCTAAA